>NC_046657.1:58203499-58210364 GCF_010883055.1 Belonocnema kinseyi
CATTTATAGTTGGCAAATTCCATAAGCGCACGTGTTATATTTTACTTTTAAAGAAAAAGTATACGTACTTGCGTGTCATAACTGTAATACAACTAGACAGGACCAAGAATTTAATTATGATTTGCCATAAAAAACCTAAAATTTTTAATTTCGAACATGACTTCAAACAGCGCTAATAACTTCTCCACATCAAACTCAGGGCGCAGTCCCATGGGGTTAAATCAGTAGAATAGTGGAACAGTTTGAACTAATTAGGTGCCAGCACAAACTCTAGCAATCAGCTCACTAATACTAAATCCCTGGATATCGAATAATATAAAATTCATCGTATTCCTTAAATTTCTCTAGAAATTTGTTGAAATCCCTGAAAATCCTTTAATATATTGCGAAATCGTTTTAGAAATGAGCCAAATAAATTTAATTTCTTTCATTTTATATCCATTACCGCTAGAAGAATATCTTTCAGAGACAGAAGAAGATTCATCACGTGGAAAACCAGGAAAAGGGTCTCCATTAGGCAGACATTCGAAAGCTGAACTGAACTCTGCAAGAAGAAACAGTTAATTACATTTTTTTCATCATTTTTCAAAAGTGCCTGGGCATATATCATATGCTCAATGTGGCAAAATTAAGCTTCCGGATTCTTAAAAGGGATATATATATATTCAATTATCTTTCGTCGCATCCTTTCTCTACACATTACAAATGATTAAACTTTTAAAACTATGTTTAAAAAATAAATACTTTTGTTTTCTAATGACTGTCTGAGAGGCCCTGCACACTTGCCACTTCACTGTATTCAACTGTGTAGATCTGAATTGATTTATTACAACAAAAAGTGATTTTTTCAGAAAAAGGTCAAGAACAAGAATTACAATTGCCTATAAGAAAATAATTCAAAAAAGGTATAGAAGTTGTAACCGTAAATTCCGGGGTGAAAATTACGTCTAGTTAACCACGCCTATTAACTATAGCAAGCCTTTAAATCGATATATTCAACAAATTATTAAGGTTTTGTTGCGCCCCAGGCGCGCATGCGCCAACCGCTATCTCAAGACAGAAGTTACGGGGCGTGAGCTAGGTTTTTGCTTGGACTAGCCTTATCCTTTAAATCAGCTGTAGGTAGAGGGGATGGATTAGCCGCAATAATAAAAAGTCAAGGTGTCAGAATACCGTCATCTTACTCTTTAATGAAGCAAAGCAAAATGTGATTAAACAAGAATGGCGAGTTCAATTTATTGTTGAATAAAACAGAAGAAATATTATTCTTGTGAGTGAAACATAGTAATATCAGGCAGGCAAAGCCATACGGGGAAAAATTACATTTTATAAAGGAAAATAGGGGAGGTTACAGCAGTGTACAGAAAGCAATAGCTTATGGCCATGCCTGACTTGCAAACAAAAATAGCTAAAGAACAAAAGAAAAATAAGCTGACTCAACATTATTACACCATATTAATACCACTAGTGATTAATAAATACTATGCCGGTTTCTAATTTTCAATCAACAGGGCAAAGCCAAAAGAACAAAAAATACAGTAAAACTACGCGGTGCTCAGTCATTCAGCCTATACTGCAAAAATCAGAAAAGCATGGTTAAAGATAATTCTCTGTTTTTCTTTCAGCCAAACTTATTACCGCGAACAGAAAATTTAAGTAATCCGTTGGATAATCAGATAGCAACATTTTTAATCAGGCCTGAGGACAAAATGGTGGCGAGAGGAGGCAATATGGAGGAGGAGGCAATATGGAGATCGTAAATTCCACATAAGGTCCTCGTGTCTTTCAGATTGAACAAACGGCAGCAAACTTAAGCTCAACTAAATGTCCCAGGACCCGCGAGAAATTCCAAATCTCTGTGTCGAAGTAAAGCTGTCAGAGCTCATTGGTTGCTTCCTTTGCGCTGGGGTATGGTTGGTGCTATGCCGTTCTACTAATTATCTGCCGTACCGCGAAAACGAAAGGAGAAGCAGGGGCGGCTCTATTAAAAGATATAATTAAATCATCAATGAATGCACAATCAGATCTCAGTCCTCTGTGTGCACCCAGAGTGATAAACGAAGCGCAATTAATCCTAGGTTCTTAAATCTACGATAATATTCCCTTGGAGTATCGTGCCACGCAGCTGGGGTACCTGAACTCAAATAGAAAAATAAAGTGAACAAAATACTAATTTTCGAGGATAAAATTTTTCCCTGTTAAAAAGTAGATCTGAGCCGAAAGAAGTTATAAAGGAGTTAATCGAATTACGCGATGGAGCTGTTTTGACAGTTTATCCTCCTCTTTGGCAGATACTGATTTATATATAAGGCGATGTTTACCAAAGATCTTCTATCTAGTATTTTAGATCTAGTCAGTCGTCTGAAGATTATTATCAGAGATTCTAGAAGCGACGCGAGCATAAAATCAAAAACGTGATTGTCAAATCCGAGATCATGAAAATCTACTTTGAAAATGGTTGAAGATGTGTTTTCAGGGGAAAAAGTTGTATTCGATAAGGTTGTAGCGATATTGTCTGCTCCATGATAGCTCGCCAAAGCTAAATATGCTGAACTTTGAAAGCAATTAAAGCATTGGTCGGCACGCTCTTGACCAAGTCAGGGTACCCTAACCGGGCAATCCAAACACCTACTTCCTGGTCAGGTATCTACGAGCATGGGCAGATCATCCCTTTTCTCTGGGGTTATTTGTTGAAAAATTAGAAAAATTTGGGATTACAAAATACTTAATTTTGCAATCAGTGATTTGAAAGTAATATATTTGGAATCTACGTACTTCTCCAATTCCAAAAAGATGCAATTTCTCTATAAAAGTTGAAAATTTGAGAAGTATTTAGTGTTAATTTGACTATTAGGCTGAAGTTTTTTTTATATTAAACTCCTTCAAATTTTAAATTTTGTAGACAATTAATATATCAGTGGATTAAACAAAATTTGTAGCTTCTGATAATGCGCAAATGATGATACAAATTAGTATCTATCAATTCTTGGTAACACACTACTGACGTTTAAAAAGTGTTGACGATTTCTGAGATAATATTTCATGAAAAGATTAAAACGAATTGACCAGTCGTCAGGAGTCGACAATTTGATCACGAATATAGTTCGTTCCTTGAAATCATAGATAACGATGCCAGGTCTACACTGCACAATGAAAACTGCTGTCTGAAAATCGTAGTTCCAGGAAATTTTGCCCATCTCTTTTTGGACAATTGCCTGTATCTCTCGCGGAGCGTTATCCAAGCCACGGTCGCGGCTAACAACGTCAGAACGACAAAGATGATAATAAAGCACTTTTAGGGCCACATTATGCCTCTAGATATACGTCGCTATCGCATCAGTGGGTCACCTAGATAGTATGTGTTGTATGTACGCAGCGTCTTCATGACACGCTGTGCACCTATCGCTGGTAACTTCTTGACGTAAAATGCTGTCACGGTATGGTAAGTTAGAAATGATACGCTCCTGACGATGGAAAATGAATCGCTCGGCAGCTGATTTAAGTCCTGAAGCTCTGAGGAAAACAAAAGCTTGCTCCTTCGAAAGGGATTGATTTGCTACATTTCTATGAAACTTTTCTTCCATTTTTATCTTAAGTAGCTGTTGGCGGATTTTTTTAATCCCTGATTTCTTTACATTGGCTTTCAGAAGTGAGGCATCTAGATGGAGTCATAAGCCCTTACTTCTGATGATAAAATATAGGGCAAGGGTCCTGGTTGCCTGTTCCACGGCTTTCTAAAGGTACGCTATTATTTCTTGCAAATCGTATATCCTATGTTTTAAACACTTACGTATAATTATCTGGTAGATTCAGTTAGAGCAATGTAAATAACTGATTAAACGAACTCAACTAAAGTGAAGTTCAACCGGGATCATATAAGTCATTTCGATCAAATGGAAACTTATAAATTAATTTGGAAATCTGTGAAGGAAAACCTTTGGCTTGCATCTTAACTTAACGCACTTTCTATTTCTTAAATTCGTACAAATGTTATATCAGTATCAATCTTTTTTAATTCCATTTCTGATATTACAGACATTCTAAATCCTATTTCAATAAATTTATGTTAATTTAATTTTTATGTTGGGTAAACTAAAACATAGTTTGGAAAAAAAGGATAATTAGGATAAAATGCAGACTAAGTCGAGCAAATTGTTATTGGCGGAAAGCTTAAAAATGCTGTGTAAATGATTGATACATTTTATTATTATATTCACCAAAAGAGTTTAGTACTGCTGCCGTGAACAAGACAAGACCATAGACGATTCTCATCCTTTCAAAGTAGATGATAAACTGATGATGGAATGGAATAATTTAGGATTTTAATAACAGTGTGACAAATCATGATTCTCTTGCTTTAATTTTGGTATATAATACAACATTTACCGTGATCCTTATCTCGTTGATTATACATATTGTTTGAGATAACGTCTAGTTCACGTGAATGCTGCGTGAATCTGACTTCTTCGAATTCTTGTCTTCACATACGATGAATGGAGACATTTTAAAAAATTAATCTGCTATCTAGAAGGATCCAGCGCAGCCTTTAATTGTTTGATGTGCAGAAACTTAAGTGATTAAATCGATTGATCGGAGTTTCCACTTCTTTGTCCTTTTTTGTGTAAGAAGAAATAAAGTGAAGGCACGTAAATGCTAAGTAGGCCCGAAGGCAGTCTAGCGTTAATCAAACATCTTAAACCCCCCCTATTACTGAATTCAGCGTAAACACAATTTTGTTATAAAGAAGCTCTGCAATTTTGAATATTGATTTTTTCTTCATTTTAATGGTCATTTTAGTGATAAGTGACCCCAAAAACCAGTGAGTAGGAAATTTGAAGAGAAAAATCTATAAGAACTTTAAATTCTGGTGATCCATTCTTGAGATATCATTAAAAATGTGTGTCCCTGTTTGCATTTTTTCAAAACTTTGAAGGTTTAATGATAGACGCACCATATTATCAATTTTTATTGATTAAAAATTATAATTTTTCAGTTTTAGCGATGATGTATTTTTCGACTGATTGGTCACAAACAAGACCTTGGTATCTTTTCTTAAGCTTTGGAACATCTATGTAAAGTCCTTCTTCTTGTCCGCCGCTCACTGACCACAGAAATTTCTAACTGCGATTTTTACCGATAGGTAGGTGTTGCTTTTAATATCAGTCAAGTAATTGCCTAATTCGGGAAAATCCACTCGCTCAAGTATTGGTGTATTGCTTTACGAAATCTTGAACTATTTCGAGTTTGAGCCGTAACTAAGACAAATAGGACAAACAAAACATTTTCGAGATTTATTAGAGCATCGGAAGCATTATTTCTTCGTCTTTGTTCCACATGCTTCTGTTCGGACCAAACTTTCACGATATAATGTCTGTTCCTAACACGATTGTCCTAATTAGAGCGAGGACTCTCGGGAATGCGGCTAACGCGCAAGGTTCGGCCTGCTGTCATACCCACTTTGGAATCCGACTATTCGGGTGGCCGGATTAATCCGGCGGCAGCAGTTCTGCCTGGATTTTTACTGCCGCCTGAAAATCCGCCGTTTTTTTGTATCTTAAGGGCATGTGATAGTTCGTCGTGGGGTCAATCGGTTACATTTCCACCGGCTGTTTTTCACAAAAATTAAAATGTTTTAAAACTAAATTCAGAGATGCTATAAAATATCATAACAAGCGTCCCTGAACTCATTTTAGAGGGACAGTAACAAAAAAATTTATTTTGCGAAATAAAAATTGTATGCATGTGCATCATTTTGAGATTATGGTCATTTTTCAGCTCTCTATTATTCCGATAATGTAGTTCTCTGTCGTGCCGATGATGTCGATAAGCACTCTAGAATAATTACGGGAGAGAATTGTAAGACACATAACCTTGAAACATACATACACGTTTTTATCGAAATCAAAATTTTTCGGAATTAACCCACAAAGAACTCTGCAGGGACGTCCTTTAGCAAGTTCGCCATCATTTCTCAGATTTTGCAGAAAAAATATTTATTAATCTAGGAAAAAAGTCGGGGAATCTAACTCTCATAAAATCGATACTAATTTCCAAGCGCTATGCAAATTAATCAGATTTATCAGAATACATTTTTTTGGAATTAACCCACAAAAAAAGTGTGCAAGGACGTCCATTAGCATTCTCGCTATCATTTCCCAAACCATCAAGTGACCTTGACTATGACCAACAAGCTCATAAAAAGGTCACTCTTTGTTTTTCAATTGAAACGACTCTGTTTGACATCAGAAATTGAAAGAACGGACAATTTTACTTCAAAAAGTGTATTCAGGTCATAGGTTAGCTGTGACCTTGATGAGCATATCAAGGTTATTCAAACTTCAATAAGGTCTGAATAGATATAATATAAATGATTAAATATAAAATTATAAATATTGTAATAATTTAAATAAATAATGTGTTTTATTTGTTCCTAATAAAAATATACATTTATACAACACTATTTTATAAATATTAAAAATCAATTCATATAGACTAAATCAGTCATTAGCTGTTGTCGATATTCAAAAATATCATGAAAAAGTACAGGATTTCTAGGTTTTGGTAAAATTCACGTGCCGCCAGGCAGTACAAAATCCCATTTAATTAACTTGGGGAAATGTTGAATTTTCCAAAAATATAACTCATGTTCTAGGGTTTCATCGAAAGGTGATAAACTATGCAGGCATTGAAGAGGAGTGCTTACGAAATAAAGCCATACAAATAACTTTTATTTCCAACCCATCCACAAATGTATATTATTTAAACTATTACGAGGGTAGTTCAATAAGTCCTTAGAATGACCAACAGATGGCGCGCGAATCGCTCCAAATCATCTGTTTTCAGTCAGCACCACTCCCGACTAGAT
>NC_046657.1:58210464-58287965 GCF_010883055.1 Belonocnema kinseyi
TCGGAATCGTGAGGAATTTTTTCGTCGATTTGTGACTGTGGATGAAACATGGATACACCATTACACTCCTGAGACAAAGGAACAATCCAAACATTGGATTTCTACAGGCGAACTTCTTATTTCCAAACTTGAAAAAATGGCTTGGTGGACAGAGATTTCCAGACAACGAAGACGTCATTGCCTCTGTAAGTGCTTATTTTGAGGAACTTCCGAAAACGCACTTTTCTGAAGGATTAAAAAAAACTTGAAAAGCGATTGACCAAGTGTATAGAGCTCCAAGGAGATTATGTTGAAAAATAAAAAAAAATTTAACAAAAAAAATTGTTTTTATACTTCATTCTAAGGACTTATTGAACTACCCTCGTATTTATTGCCTAAAAAAATAAAAAATAATCGTACTTTCGGATTGAAATATAATTCTTTGTCATTGTTTCGATAAGTTGATTTTCCTGTAAACATTATGTGATTATTTAAAACATTATTTATTATGTGGAATAATTACAAAAAATACGATGTTAATGTTTTTTGTGAAAATAATTGTGCAAACAAATTATATTTGTTTGCACTTATATTTATATTATACCTATATTTGTTTATATATTGTTTATTTGCACTTATATTTGTGTGCAATTATATTTGTTTGCATATATTATATTTGTCTTGCCAATTATTCCAATTATTCCCTCTCGCCCCATTTTTCTAATTAGGAATTAGTGTTGATAAATCTGGTCAACTAGACAAACAAGGTAACAAGCAGTCATTTCTAAATTAATTCACAAAAAATAAGCCTATTCATACAAAAGTGAACAAAATGTACATAACAACAAAATGTTAAATAATGTTAAAATTGTAAATTTTTTTATAAATATTGTTAACATATTTACCAGTGGTTGTTAATTTGAAACAATGAAAGCAAGGAGTCATTGGCAAGACATTTTCGGTCGATTCTACAAAAAATGGATCCTATTCATTGTGACACACAAAGACTGTGTATTTGTTGATGAAAATTGTTTAAAGAAATTAATTTGTTTAAACATTATAAACAATTTTTCTTACTCTAACCTACTGGAAACTATTGCTAAATAGTAATTACACTGACTGAGGCTCTACTTTAGTCAATTCACAGATCTTACAAGAAAAGTTATATCTGGATAGTTAAGCGTAAAAATATTGTTTATTTTGTTTTTAAATAAAAAATGTTGGTTAAGCCAATTCGAAATTTGCGCACCGACTCGATATACCCAATATCTTGACGCACATTTAAAAAAAACGTCCTAATATATTGAAAATTGGGTTGTAGGCAGACCTTTTTCCACAAAAAGTGCTTTTTTCTACACTGCGCTTCGATTTTTTCCTGGGCGACGGGTATTTTCAGGTACACGGGAGTGACACTCTCCGTACTGAAGTTTGGTTTCTTCGTGTCCCTGAATTATTCTTCCGATTGGATTTCCTGTGAGATCCAATGCAAGCAAGGTTGTCCAAGATAATCTAAAGCAAGGTGGGTTTCTGGTGTGGCGAAGCCGCGTAGTCTCCCAATCGCGATTAATGAACTCGCCGAAGAATGATCGAACTGGAAGAAGTTGTTGTGAGTTACCGGTTCGGGCATTGTCACACAATCTGAGAGAAATTTGGCATAACTGAAATTTAAGGTGAAATTTAGTATATGTAAGAAAAAAGCTCGTAAACGGGAAAAACCCCAAACTTTGATGGTTTATTAAACTGAAATTGTGGGCCAGTTTGCCTTCTTTTATAGCTTTGCATGGGAATCGCGCAGAGAGGGTAGAACGTCGGTAGAGGGAGATGCGCGCATCGAGCATCACTGACACTCAAATCGTGTTCCACGTTTCAACTCACCCTATCACCTCGCTGAAGCCACGACTGACGTCACTTCTCGTTATATATCTCCTACTCTAAGCTCTATTATCTGATTAATAGAATTTGATCGTATTATGATTGGTGTATCCAATAAAAAAGTATCTGAACGGTTACATTTCATGCCGGATTTGACAATCGTTTATGCGAAACGGAACAAAATGAAAGTCACATGTTCCGATCTGAGATTTATGAAATAATTCAGGTTGACCGAGTGAATTGGAAGAAACAAAAGCGACAACTCTGTCTGCAGGAGCTAGTGAAATTAACGTCAACGCCATCGACGAGCGCTAAGTTAGCTTTCAGTGAGAATAAATAATATTGTTTTTAACTAGTTGTAGCATTGAAGTTAATTTTATAGTTTCTCATATATTATAAGGCCTGCTAAAGGTTTTTAACATTTGTGTATGTTCATCTGAAAAAGGGACCAGTTTGTTGCTGTGGAGTCACGTATAGGGACAGATGCCCTGATCAGTTTTGGATATTATAGGTTTAGAGAGATCACTTTCGACTGAAAACTAAGTCACCGTATCACTTCTTAACTTAAAATTGAAAAAACCGTCTGTCGAGTAAGAAGCATTTATAATTGGCAAATAACATCAGTTCACGTGTTATATTTTGTTTTTGAACATAAAATTAACCGAGTACCGTGACATAACTATAATGTAACTAGATGTGCCGCAAATTTAAGTATAATTTTCCATCAAACACATAAAATTTTAGATTTTGATCATGTCTTATAAAAAGGCTAACAACTTCTCGAAATCAAACTTAGGGCGCAGTCCGATGGGGGTAAATTAGCAGAATAGTAGAACATTTTGGACCAATTAGGTCATGCACAAACTCTAGCAGCCACCTCATTGGTAAAAAATCCCTGAAAATCGAATAAAACAAGCGATGTTATTTTCCTGAGTTTTATAATGCAATAGTTCATTGTAATTAATACAATGAGTTCGATTTTTAAATCACATAATTCAAATCATAGGGTTTATTTTTGGAATGAATCCTTCACTCCCATTCTTCGATGTTTCGAAAACTGTATCATCATCAGGGCAGAGTCATTAAAATGAAAAATGCCACATTATATGAAATTCAAGTAATAATTAGGATTCATTATATGACTCAACATTGATAATATAGAACTTAATGCATAGATAAATGTTTATTTTTCGGCCTATTGTAATTTATAGCCTAACCTTCCTTACTGCGCCTCGCTCGCATCTTGCTCTTCTCTCGCTGTGCCTAGCATCGCCAGCCTCGGCCTCCCTGGCTAACACCTAATACTTAACTACTATTTAAAATATTTACAGTTTTCTTACACCAACTTCCTCTCCTATTGAAAATATTTCCTTCTCCATTGCTCTTCCTCCTTCCTTCTCTTCTTCATATTACCCAATACCCATTTTACCCATGATACTGCCCTTTTGTACCCCCGTTCCATGATTATCCCACTCCTTTCCACCTCTTCACATACCTACAATCAGTTCTTAACTTTTGCATACCTCTTCCATCACAATTCACACATTCTCTCCTGTCCAGAAAGCAAAACCCTATTAAAATTGTCCATGCAACCGCATCTCATCCTCGCTATCAGTACCTGATTTCCTTGCTTTTATTTCTCACACAAATATAGCGCTCTCTCCCTTGGCATAATCCACACATAGTTCCCGTCAAACCTTGGCTCTCTTGTTCCCTTTTCGCCTTCTGCCTTCTCTTTCTTCACGCCATTCTTTTGAAGCAACTCATACACTGCCTATCCAGCTTACTTCCTTCTCTCTTCCAAAAATTTATCCCCATATTTACACGCTCGACTCCCTGTTATAATCCTTAAACTCGTTCTTCCTTTCTCCCTCCTGACAATATAGTTCGGCATATGCAAGTGACCATATCCTGACTCCTTCCACCCTCACTCCTCCTACCACTCCGGCCGTCAGCTTACTTTCCATAACCGCGATCAAAATTGCAAAAAGCGTTGGGCTAAGCGGGCACCCTTGCGTCAACCCCCTATGCATCCAGAATCCCTCAGAGATTCCCTTCCCTCCTCTCACTCTATCTTTCGTCTCCTCATATACCTACCTTACCCTCTCGGTCAGGCCCCTCTTTACTCTTCTCTCTTTTATTGTCACCCACAACTGCCACCTATCTACTGAAGGGAACGCGACCTTTAGATCTACAAAAAACGCGTACACTTTGGCACCCTTTTTGGTTAGTTATCTGTCCACCACGTGCTGCAAGTCTTAAATATTGTCAATAGGACATTCGCTCCCTAAAGCCTGCCTGCGTCTCCGGCAATATTCCTTTCCCCGCAACATCCTTGTACAGCCTGTCTGCCAGCACCAGTGCATATATTTTGTACGCAGTATTCATTAGCGTAATTTCTCTATAATTTTCCAGCCTTTCCCTATCCCCTTTCTTATGCAGTGGTAAGACACCCCCTCCCCCTCTTGGGAATTTCTCTCCCTACCATACTTTTATCACTGTCCCCTTCAGTCTCTGCCTTACCTCTTGTGTGCCAAACAGCCATGCTTTGTTCTCGACCCCGTTCAGCCCCGCTGTCTTAGATTTTTTCAACTTCCTTACCTGCTTCTCTGTCTTCTCGTCATTCAGCTCCTCTCCATCTACCTCTCTCGTTCTTCTAATCCCCTTATCTCTCTACTGTGTATCTGACCCCTCAAATGAATCCTTGAAAAATTGTCTCCATTTGTCGCTCTCTATCTTCTCACTTATACCCACCCTACGTTTCCTAAACCTCTTAATTATCTTTCACACGTCCCTTTCTGTCTTAACACTTCTCAACTCCTCTTCGAGCTCCAGTTTCTTTTCCTGCTGTAAATCGATGAAAACTTTCTTGTCCTTTATCCTATTTTTTTACGGATTACCCCCAATTTTTCTTTCCAGTTCTCCAATTCCACCACCTCCACTTCATTCTCCTTTCTACACAAACCCACAAATTTCAAAACCACAAACCCCAAATTCACAAACCACAAACCCATATACCTCAAACCTCAAACCCAAAAATCGTAATTTTCGTGTTAAAAATTAAAGTTGAAAACTATTTTTCAGAAGGTTTTTTTCAGATCGTGTTTTTTTCGAGAAAACCCGCCATATTGAATTAATTAAAATAAAAGCAGATAATACAGATAACTAAATGCAGTTTTTAAAACATAAAACACAGATCTGCGAAAACAGGGGCCGGACTTGTTCCTGAAAAACAAAGGGTCATTTCTAAAGTATTTTTTTTTGCGTAAGCACCGAATCCGGCCTCAAAGTTGCTCTATCACGCCATGATGTCGTGCAATCATAATTTCTATAATAAGATAATTTACAATGCTAAATAACCTAAAAATATAAATTCTGTTCAGTTTGCCAAAATATTCTTTTTTCTTCATCGAAATATTCTAAATTAAAAATATCGATATGTATGAATGTAAGCAATTTAAAAATCATTATAGATAAGTATCGTAAACGTGAAAATATTGAAACTAATAAACTCCAAATGTACAGACCCTCTAAAGCACTCCAGCTAATTTGCGGGTTTGATTTATGAGTTTAGGAATTGTGGGTTTGGTTATTAACAATTTGGGTTTCGTGGATTTGAAGCTTGTGAGTTTAGGGTTTGTCGGTTTGTAGGTTTGAGGTTTGTGAGTTTAAGGTTTGTGGGTTAGGTTTTGTGAACTTGAGGTTCGTGGGTTTGAGGTTTGGGGTATGTGGGTTTGGGATTTGTGGGTTTGAGGTTTGTGGGTTAGAAGTTTATGGATTTGGGGTTTGTGTATTTGGGGTATGTGTATTCGTATTTAATATCACAGTGGCATCATTTATCAGACTCCCTTCCGGTTATTTTGACGTTAATTTTATTTAAATCCATCAAAAATTGAGCCGCAGCCCGAATATTGTCCATTTTTGCACACTGTGCGCTCTACGACTTTCTCTTCTATCATAATCTCCACGTTCTTCAAAATACCTTGCTTCTCGCCCTCCCCCCTGTCAACTGCTTCCATTCGCTACCTGCGAACCGACGCCAAATCCCTCTGCAACCCTTGTACTTTCCCCCTCAGCTCTTATACTTGCTTTTCGCATCTATCATCTCTTAAGCTCAGCTCCTCCCTCACACTTTCCATCTGCTCCGTAGGCCCCCTTACGTCATCCCTCAACCGTCTGATCTCGTCTATCAACACTCACTTGCACTGGACACTCTCTCCCTTGCCTTGTAACGTACAGCTGTCCGTCGTATCCTTCTGAAAATTCCCTCCCCGCCTAATACACTGCCACCACTGCCAGTACTCTTGCTGTCCATCTTCCGCTTTTCAATCGGTAACTGTAACCTATCCATACACAAAAGTTCGTATTTTAGCCAACAGATGTTTCTTAAGTGTGCTGTTGCTTACCGCCCTAAAATTTCCGTTTCTTTGCACTATTTTACCTCTTACAGCCCCCGCAACATAGAAATTTTTGAAGTATTTTTAAATCATTTAAAATGTTTGTAATCGCTAGCTAAATACTTTACCTTTCCGATATATCTGGTAAAATTATTATAAATCTCCTTAAATGTTTGAAAATTCGTTGACATTAATTTGACGATAGTTGCAAATCCTATGTTAAGTGAGTCAATGACTTATTCGCATATTTCTATATTTATTATGTAAATATAATTTTCAATAGTGAATCACGAAAATATAATAAGAGATTCATTATGGGGAAAATATTATGGGCATATATTTAATTTATTATAATATTTTTATAAGGTTGCCGCGATCATAACAGTATATTTCGAACGTGTTGAAGAGTAGATGGGAATTACACAAAGTTTACGTACTTTTGCAACATAATTGACAAAATATTGAAGCCTTGAGAACTATAATTGATGGACTTATTATTAAGACTAGGATTTGTAGTAAACGTATACTTGGAACATTTCTAGGTTACTTCGGATAACAAATATTTTTAAATTTTAGTATCACGTTTAATTGTAATTTAGTGCTTGGTGTGGAAGATTTAAGCTTACATGCTCTATTCTGTAGTTCTTTAGAATGTGGCGGCGGAAACCTACTGGAATTTCATTGATTTCTTCTCGGGTCAATGGGGTAATTATGCCACTTTCCATATTTATTTTTACTCTTTTGTGACCGCGACATCTATATAATCCAGCAAGAATACTACTACTCTCCAATATTCCAAAGACGTCACCATTGACTGATGATAATACAATTTGTTCCTGATTAGGAATCGACCCAAATCGATTATGACTTAAGCATAATAAAATCGGTTTATTAGCCGGAAAAGTATATTTTCGAAGTTGGAACATCCGTTGCGGATTTGTTTCGGAAATAAGTCGAATAAATTTAAGTTCTTCAAGTTCATATCCATTACCGTCGGGAGAAGGAAGTTTGGTAGGTGGAACAATACACCTGGTACGAGGAGACGTAGACCTTGCCCGGTGAGGAGGATCGACAGGAAAAAAAGACTTGTCAGGTAAATATCTTTCAGAAAAAAATTCGTCACGTCGAACACCAGGAATAGGATCTCCATTAGGCAAACAATCAAACGCTGAACTTAACTCTGCAAGAAGAAACAGTTGATTAAATTTTTTTATTCTTATCATTTCTTAAAAGTGACTAGGCATATATTATAAACTCAATGTGGAAAAATTAAGCTGCCGGATTCTCAGAAGGGAAATATTCAATCATCTTTCGTCGTATCATTTCTGTAGATATTATAAATTATAAAAATTTTAAAACTATGTTTGAAAAATAAAAACTTTTAATTCCTTCTGCCTGCCCGAGAGGCCATGTGCACTTTCAACTTCACTCTATTCATCTATGTAGATCTAAATTGATATATTATAAGAAAATGCGATATTTTTCCAAAAACATGTAAGCACCAAGGCTAAAGAAGGCTAAAAGAAGTTCCGAAGAAGTGGTTTGAATTAACCGAAGGAGCTGTTGCAATATTTTATCTTCCTTTTTTAAAACGAATTTACCTCAGGACATGGTACATTTATTTTCGAATTACAGTCCATACAGTTTATTTCGGAGTGTATAAGTTCCTTGGCATATTTTTGGCACGCGGAGACGCCTTTGAAGCGACGGACCAGTGATAGTTTTGCACCTTCAAGAGCACTGATCCTTTTTCTTTTCCTTGGTGTTGGACAATTGACTTTATCTCTAGCACAGTGTTATTCAGGTCAGACTCGCGGTAAACATCGTAAGAGCGTTAATGATGGTAACAAAGCACTCTTAGTGCTGCATTGTGTCTCCACTTCCATGTTGAGTAGCTGTGGGCGCATTTTGCAACCCCTGATATCTTTACATCGGCTTAATTTAAATTAAATGTAAATTTCTAAGTGTTCTAAATGTTGAAATACAGGACAAGCGTCCCGGCCAACTGCTCTCGGCTTTCTAAAGGTACGCTATTATTCCTTTCAAATCGCATATCCGATGCTTTAAACATTTACGTATAATTATCTGGTATATTGAGATGGCGCAATGTAAATAACCGATTAAATGAACTTAAATATATTGAGGTTCAATCTGGATTATATAAGTTATTGTGTTTCAACATATCTTTCCCTCTTTACCAAATTTACATTTCTCCTGCGTAAATCAATAAGCCCTAAAATAATGTAAAAATAGTATAACTAAAAAATACTTGGCAGTATAAAGCGTCACTTAGGTAGGTATACGCAGAAAAACGATTCCCTTTTCAAATATAGTTTTGAAAATAATAAATTAATTAAAAATTCTGAGAAGGAAAAAGTTTCGCTTGAATCTTAACTGATTGCACTGTATGTTATATAAATACGTACAAATGTTTTATCAATATAAGTCTTATTTAATTCCATTTCTGGTAGTACACACATTGCAAATCCTACCGAAATAAATTTTGATTACATTCATTTTTATTTTAGCCAAACTCAAAATTAGTTTGGGAAAAACAGCCATTAGGATAAAATGCAGACAAAGTTGGGAAAATTTTTATTGGAAGTAAGCTTAAAATGTTTTTTTAAGTTATTAATAAAATATATGATTATATTCACCAAGAGAGTTAAGTACTACTGCCGTGGACAAGATAAGACAATAGACGATGTTCATTCTTTCAAAGTAGAAGATAAACTGATTAGGTAATGGACCAATTTAGAATTTGGTAAATAGTGTGACTAATGATTATTCTAGTGCTTTAATAAAGTAGGTATATAATATATACCGTGGTCCTTACCTCGTCGATGATACCCAACGTTATGTAACAGAGATTTATACTTCATAAATCAGTCTATTGAATAAATTTTTTTTTATAACTTTGTTGGTGCACTAAGATGTAAGAAAATACGTCTTTACTGAGAAGAAATCAAAGTTATAGCCCTAATAGTCCTTCAAATGTTCTCAGCAAACTGAAAGATGTGGTCGTTCGATTTTCTATTCCAAAGAATAATCTTTGAAGAAATTTGAATTGTGGTGAACCCTTCTTGATATATCAATAAAAACCCCGCGGACCTGTTTGCACTTTTTCGAAGCTTTTGCTGGATACTGATTAAAACATCATATTATCAATTTTTATATGAATAAAATTTTCGTGTTTTGTTTTAGCGATGATGTTCTTTTTTTACTGCGTTGTTACAAATAAGACATTGGTATCTTTTCTTAAACGTTGGAACATCTATGTAGAATCCTTCTTCGTGAACTCTACTGAGTGATCACAGAAAATTTTAACCACATTTTTCACCGACTGCTAAGTGTTTTTTCAACACCATTCAAGTAATTTTCTAATTCAGGAGAATCCATTAGCTCATGTATTTGAGGCCCAATAAACAACTGTTCATTGATTTTGTTTTTGATAAGTCTTGTTAATTTAGTTTTGAGATAGATCATTCCTTTTCCCGCATTGGTCTATTGTTTTTAAGAAATTCTGAACTATTTTAAGTTTGATGCGTAACTACGAAAACTGGCCATTGTTTATAAACAATTCTTTTGCCTGCGGACAAAACACGTAACAAAATCATTCTTCTTCAGTTTCTACTTTTTTCAGTGACTTAAAATTGAAATTTCACTTGAAGGAATGCCCAACAAAATTTCACGCCAAAGTATTAAAAAGCTTATATGCAATAAAAAATTACGGTTGGGGTCTTCAACGAACACATGAGGATATAAGTGTGAGCTGATATAAAGGAGGTTCTAGTGTAAAAGTCAAGCGGCTATAATTTTTAACAATTTACGCTCAGATACATGAAAGAAATGAAATTTTCTCTCCCAACCATGAATGAAAACTTTTGACTGAAAGTGGCAACGTTGCAAATTCATTCTCGAAAAAAATTGTCATTGTTGATTCACCCTACCTTCTATTACAAAATGGTTGTTTCTTCTCTCGTTTGAGAAACAGATAACAGAAGTTATATGTTTTTTCAAAAGATTATTTTAGAATCTATTTGATTTTATATTTTTCTACTGGTAAGGCTTGGTCTTTCGAGCAAGCGAAACTAGCGTCTAAATTTTTATTCAATATTAACATTTTATTTAGCTCAATAAAGACTTAATAAGAAAAGATCAGAAGATCGAAAGAGATTTTATTTTTATTTGAATAATTTAGTACAGTTTACAAAATTTATTAATCATTTTAAACACTTTTCAGACTTTCTAGTTTTTTAAGCAATTCGATGTTTTCCTTTCTTTTCGGGAATGCAAAATCTGGATATACCACAAAAAATCAAAGAATCAGGACAGCTACAAAAACTTAGGACATCTGGCAATCGGATACATCTCAAGGTTGCTTCAGGTTGATCCACCTAGGTGCAATCTGCCTTGGAAAAGGCTTTAGTTCCCCCGTATAAACGATGTCGTGTCCTGGTACTAGTACATAGATAGTTGTCTTCAAAATTAGACGCAGATTTATTTCTTCACCTGGAAGAATTGGCTTAAGATCTGCTTTGAAAAGACCGTTTTCTGTTTTCACAAAATACTTGTATCCTCGAACATTATGGTCGGTCTCTGTATGTAAGTCGTATCCGATGTCTGCTTTTAAAAATAATGCATTCCAACTAGGTACGTATAGAAAAACTCGTTCTAATGAATTTGATATCCTATAGCCAGTTCTTACGTTCAGCCAGCTAGGAACACCATTTGTGTAAAATTCCAGACTTAGAGTTCCACGAATAACATGATCACCCGGCATTTGTAGATAAATAACGCTACCAGCAGGAATATAAAACGGATCAAGTGCATTTTCTTCAAAAATTCTTGAATGGTTTCCTGTGGTCTGCAATGTATCTATTTTTGTAAGAAAATAAATTTATCAATTCCACTGGTAATATAGTGACTAGAGGAGTTTACCAGCACTTTTGTTTTGAAAATTACTTTTAAAAGTTATTATATCACATTCAATTTGAAATGCTTTGTATTCCTAACATTTCAAGTTAAAATATTTCAGTATCAAAAAAATAGATAATTTTTCAACCAAATAGTTGTTGTTTCAGTTCTAACATTTGTCTTTTACAGTTGAATTCCAAAATACTTTAAAAAAAAGAAAATTTTTTTTCGGCATAAAATCAAATATTTTTTGCAAATTTAACTATTTGAAAACTTCGAGTGCTGTTTTTTAAAATTCAACTATTTATAAGCATTAACTTTTTTGTTGTTCAATTTAGTGTTCAAAAATCTTTTTTAGTTCAAGATTTACCTATTTGGATGAAAACTTAAATATTTCATTGAAAATTCATGTATTTTGTTGACAAAATAAGACAAAATACTTTTTCCCTCTTTTTGACTTTTTTAAAGAGATTTATTCTTTCTATTTTTCGATCATGAAGTCACAATCTAGTCAAATAATCATCAAATTTTTTACAAATGATTTCATAAAAAATATGCATTTATAAAAAATGGTTAGGCTTTAAAACAAAATATTACTAACATTATATTACCATCTTAACAGTCGTTGGTATCTTTACATGTTTCAACGTTTGATAATAAATGAATTATTTTCATGAAGGGAGACAACATTATGTTGAAGATAATTTTATGACGTTTCAAAACAAAGTAAATTAATAAAGCGTTACATTTACAGGAATAAAATTCTTGCAATATTATCATAGTTAATTGATAAAGGTCAAAATAAGATCACAATTTCGGCCTTTTGCGTTTATTATATTCAAAAATATTGCTATTCTCATCTCAAAATATAGAGTGGGTACGTTTTGTTTTATTCATGTTTATTTTTTTGTAAACTGCAAAAATAATGTGGGCGGGCAGAAAACTTCGTAGTAACTTTTAGAGAACTTGAAGTTACTTCTTTAAACAACCTAACTGCAACAAGGGAAGATTTTGCTGTGTAACATATCTGTCAAGAGTTACTTTAAAAAAATCACTTACTCAACACCGGTTGAGCGGCTGGTCGTCTTAGTTGGCTTAGTTCGTTCGCAGAAGGTTGCTTCTGGTGAGGCGAGCGTGAGCGCGAGAGCGGACGCCGAGGTGAGTCACTTAATTCTGTAAGAACAAATAGAAATGGATGAGTTTTTAATTTTGGATACATCCACTGAGAAAACCATGCTTGAGAAGTTTCAGTTTAATTCATTTAGTCTTATGTATCGTAACGTTAAATATTTTGCGCCAACAATATAGTACTATGCACACCATCTACGAGGAGTAAGGACTATGATATAAACATAAACTTTTCAAAAAAGAGCATTGAATCGTTGCATTTGGATTTAAAACTCGCTTTCTTTCTGTACGCGGAAAGAAGTTAGGTAAAACCGTCACACGAGCGGTCAGATAGTCAGTGGACTTTGCTTTGGTGCTTTGAAATGTGGATGCCATATGTTTGTAAATTGCGCAAGCGCAGAAGTGTGCCGGAAGCGCCGAGTGCACAAAACGGCTCGACTAACCTGTTGGTTAAAAGGTTCCACTTGCTCGGAGTAATGGTTCTCCCGAATCCTTTTATCCTTCCTTTTATCCTTCTTCGAGGAATCGACTCCGAGCAAGCCGGAGGAACATCCAAAAAAGGAAGAATCCAATTTAATTTTCAATATCCAGCGAATCCGCTAAACATGTTCAATCTTACGGAATTGATGTTAAAAGTTTAAAATTCGATTAGCTTGACCCTTGAAAGTGCAAACCTATTTTTAGTTTGTCCTGAGACTTAAATGTATGGACTAGGAACTATATCATATTGTTAGTAGATCCATATTTTTGCTAATCTTTACAATGAGCTTGCCAATCCATATTTGAAATAAATCTAGTTAACCGTCTAACATTTTAGTTATGTGAATTTTTGTTTCTTTGATTTTAAAATGTATATTTCCCTCTTTCTTGAGACACTCCTTAGGTACAAGAGGTTCGGGAATCAGGATCTCCAAAGAAACTTCAGTGGAAGCTCCCCCCCCCCTCCTGCGACGCATAGATGTAGGGGGTACTGCGTGAAACCGCACACGTCCTACTTTGTGCACGCACGTCTGTGCAATTCGTCAGCGATGCGCAACTCTCGAAAAGGGTGGGGGTATAGAGGACGCTCGTATCTGTGGAACCTTCGTAACTTTGAAGCTCGTACCTTCGGAGTCCGAATGTACGTATAAAATCATAATCATAATACTCTAATTTTGTTTTCTAGAAATAGTTTAGAACTGTTATTCAATAGTTAAAATGTAATTTATTTTTGCAGAATATTGTAACAAAAAGTCTACATTTATTTGAAATGAACCAGATTTGACCCTCTATTTCATTTTCCTACTTTTTAATTGAGGTAGCAGGAAGATAATGACAAAATTATAATTCTGGTACACCGTAACCGGAGTAATGCCGTTTGTGTTCAAACAAATTTAGAATTTGAAATTCTGAGTTCTAGTTCATTTTATCGTATCGATAATAGTTTGATTTAAAATGTGACGGGCTTATGGATGAAAATTAAACTCTTTTTAACATTTTCCGGATGGAAAGTTAGCTACAAATTATTTTAGTGGAAAATTAAACTCTTCCGTTACAAATTTTTTCTTTTGGTTTGCGAATTTAACTTTTTGTATTTAAAGTTGAATTCTTTTCTGGTTGAGACATCAAAGACTTCGATTGAGGTTAACTACTATTTTAAGAATTAATTTTATTTAATAATTAATCGATTACGTGGAAAATATAACTATCTTCTTGAACTTTTTTTTCGGCAGGGAAAAAAATTGTTTTACAAATAAAAATGTGAATGATTGCAAACTGTCTTTTAGAAAAAATATAATAATCTGGATATTATTACTCTTCATATTCGTCAACTGCTTTATTAATTTCAGAAAATAGTAACTTCTCACTATCTACTGGGCAAAAATAATCAAAACCTATTACAATTGTTTAAACATTCACCCCATATGTTAAGCAATAAATAGCACCTTCCAAATTTCATCAGCTGTATCAGTTATTCTGAAAAATAATGACTTCTACTAATTGGGTAGAAATTATTTCTTGAACATTTTTTAATAATGTAGCTATTTCTATCAAAAAAGGCCATGTTAAGTTCGAAAATAAGGAAGCAAGGGCTAATGTTCACCTGTTAAAAATAATGAAATTCCTTTTACTGAAAAACTAGCAAATTGTGTGTGTGGGGGGGGGGGTGTCAATCGCAAGAAATCGAAAATTGAATTTTTTCAGGCATAAATTTATACCAGGCTAGTATTAAAACTTTGAACCCTTTTAATTTGAAGCAAGAAAAAACGCTTTAATCACCGAACGGAAAAATTGCGACACGATTAGAAGCCATTGAAGCCATACGGTATAGTGCACAGAAGATAAGTGAATAAACATATTTGATGAGAACCCAATTAGAGTTACCATGATTAAATATTTTTTTCTGTAAAAAACTAAGGAATTTGATTTTGGAAAACTCAAAGAAGGATTAAAGCATCGTAGGAAAAAGTAACAAGCTTCGAAAAGTTTATATAAGTAGAAACATTATATGTATGGTCATCCTGATTGAACTTACCAATAAAATCGGGATAAATAAAAAATGTGAGAATTAGAATGCAACTGGTGAGCTTCATTGTTTCTCTTATTGGCAGATTATTATGAGCCTACTTGCGCCGTCGACAATTTTTTCCGGAGTAGCAAATACTGCCACGTTGTAAGGACGATATATATGTCTCACATGTTTAAATGTTTATTTTACACCTGAACACCAAGACATGAGAAAATCACGTGATAATCAAGAACTTAAGCTGAGAATTATACCATTTATTATTTTTCTTCCAGAAAACATTTCTGTGATTGTTCTTCGATAATATTTGTTCAAAGCGTCATGATTACGTGTACTTTTATTGGTATAGCTTAAGAATACTAAGCTCCTCGCTTTATGTAAAAGTCAGCTTTTGTATGCTAAAAAAAACGAAGGCTCAGATCCGGGGCCCTCATGTGACTTATCGCCCAGAGGATATGACTAGAGGATCGACTCTTTTTTTCATTTTCACCTAATCCCTACACTGGTCGACACCTAACAAAATCATTTTAGGTTTTTTTTTATTCACTAGTTGAAAAGAAAACTTAAGTTTGTTTTTGTAGAAAGTGTCTTTCCGGTTTCAGAGTTTAAACATTTTATTTTTTTTTCTAAAGAAAATTTGAGGTTAAAATTTTAACTCTCTTGTAGAAAATTCTTATTTTTTCTTTGAAACTGCGACTTATTATTTGGTTAATAATTATTAACTGTTTTACTTGAGGATTCGTCACACTGGCTAAAAATTTAAAGGATTAAATAATACAGATAATAACAACGGACTCTCAATTTAGTAAATCGCGGTTCAGTAATTCCTAGAACTGCTGAACTGCGCAGTTTTTTAGCTCAAAGGGTGAGAGACGTTTGTGACACGTTTTTGAAAAATACCAGCAGCGAAAGTCGTTTGACGTAACAAATGTAATATTTCCTTAAAATAGTACAAGCTACCAAATAAAAGTCAAAATAATAGAATAAAAAAACGCCTTAAATATTTCGCGAAATAGTAAGTTTTCTAGCATGACGTCGCAGTCATGTTAGGATAGGTGCAAATTTCAGGAAGGTTAGCAGAGTTCTTGCCGTAGGAGTGCAGCAAATTTTTACGAGAAAAAAATCTTATCGTAAAAGTAATTTATAAAAGTCTGAATAGTAATATTTTTCAAGTGTAGAATGCACTTTCGTTTCGTAATTCTGTTTCTAAAAAAAACGTGTAAGGGTGACTTAAAACTGGTGAGACTTAAAAATTGGAGATAATACACTGTATTTTTTTGAAAATTCATCTTCTTTGCTGATCATAACTCTTTTTTAGCATAAAATAAAAAAAATTGTACTGTTTTTTTCTTTTTCTTGTCTAAAAACTGCAATTATCGAATCAGAACTTAAATTATTTTATAAATATTTTATTATATTATATATTTTTTATATGTTTTTTGAACATTTTCTGAAGTTTGAAAGTATTTTACCCGTCTTTAGGAAACTTTCACAACAATTTCTTAGGCTTCAATTTTTTTTTTAATTTGAAGATGCTCTAAATTTTTTAATTTTGGTTGTATATATCTGCTTAATTAACTTAAACTTCATTTTCGGACCCTTTAAAAGTGTATGGAAGGCTGAGTCAATTCGAGAAATTCTTTAAAAGTTTGTGTTGCTACAACATTGATATAACCATGCAGACTAGGGTGGCTCAAACGCTCTTTTTTATTCTTTGGAGAGCATCGATCCCCTCAATTTCATTTCCATTTCGAAAAAAGAAGTTACCTAGTTTTTATTTTTTTCATTTTTCGATTTTAACAGGTACCGGTTTTGAGTTGAAGTTTCCCATGTAAAATGCATGCGGAAAAATCACTTTTTTGACTTTTTGGAATCCTTATTTAGGGTTTAAAATAATGTGACGGGAAAGTATGGGGGACTATTGAGAATTATTCAAAGAAGAATTTTATGTATCAGGCATATGGGGTTAACACCTCTACCACATCCTCACGAATACCTGAAAACTACCCTTAAAACAAAAACTGTCAATTCTTTATGAAACCGACCTTTTGAGCACTGTATTCTTGTATTTTTTTACTTAAAATTATGACTATTTGTCTAGTGGCATATTTATTATTATTATCAAATTATATTTGTTTAAACAATTGAAAATTAATAAAATAATGTTAATAAATATTCCACTAGACTAATAGTAATAATTTTTAAGGAAAAAAGAATTTTTGAAAAAATTATTTAAACAAATTTCTTTTATTTAAATAATAAAAATGAATGAAAAAATGTTAATAAATATTCCTCTAGACTAATAGTAATCATTTTTAGGGGGGAAACGATTTTTTGAGGAAAACAAATGATTTAAACAAATTCCATTTGTTTAAATAATTGAAAATTAATAAACCAATGATAATAAATATTCCACTAGACCAATATTAATAATTTTAAGGAAAAAAAGACGAAAACGCATTGTTTAAATGGTCGATTTCATGAAGAATTGACAGTTTGTGTGTCAAGGGTAATTTTCAGGTACTCGTGGGGGTGTGTTAGGGGTGTTAAACCCATATGATCGACAAATGAAACTCTGTGAGAAGATGGAAAGAAATGATAGCAAAAATAAAAATAGGATTAGAGTGCACAAGTAGAAAAAAAGTTAGTAAATAAGGTAATAGAGGTGCATGGGATGAGGATTCTAAAAAAACGAAGGTCAGAAAAGAATGAGGAAAATAGAGAAAAGAAAAAAGTAGTGGAGAAGAATATAGGGGGAAAAAGTAGTATACAGAGTTGTGTACCCAAAAGAAAGAGGAAGAGAATGAAAGGTTTGAGGAAGAGGACATAACAAGGGAAGAAATAGTCAGGGTGTTGGGGTTAATGACTGATGGAAGCGCACCTGTTATAGATGAGATTCCAACTAAAGCCTGGAAATATGGGGGGATGGAATTAGAGGAATGGACATGGCTAATGTGTAGGGTATAAAGAGGAGAAAGGTGGCTAGAGTTATGGAAAGAAGGAGTTGTGACACCCATAAGAAAGAAACGCAACGAGGAGGAGGTTGAAGATTATAGGGGTATGTGGCTAATGCTAAAATTATATCAAATATATGTAACTGTTTTGTCGGAAAGATTGAACAAAAAAGTTAATTGTATTTAATATTAGAAATTAATGCAAAAAGTATTTTCCTGAACAGTAAATTAATTTTCACTACGTCAAATTTTTTGATAAAGGTCTTGAAGCTTTCTTTTTAACTTTATTTAATCAAATTAGTAACATATTTAAAATTTATTTAGACAATTTAACCTTTGTGACACCCAGCAACTCACAGTCTGCACACACAAAAGATCAAATATATTATAAAACCAGAATGTGGCACTTCACTAGTGAACCTATAATATGGAACTTATTGTAGCCTCGCTAGTGAAGTAACGCATTATGGTTTTATAATATTGTTGCAAAATATATAGCAGATCAACGTCCCTTTAGTCGCTTCTTTACTTCCGTAAAAAATTCAAAGTAGCAAGGTGACACGTTTGGACTGTATACCAACCGCGAGAATCGAGCGCGAACTAGTCGTAACTTTCACCACCAATTTCGTCTCTGTCTTGTATCAGCCGCAGCTTCCAGTGATTTTTAGAAACAGCAGTGGGCAAAACTTTCCAAGCACCCTATGTATGTTCTGAACTATCGTAAATTTTCAGAGAGATAGAAAGCAGGGTAAAGGTAGGACAGCAAGTAGAAGATAGTTTCTGATTAGTGAGAGGAGACAGGCAAGGTTGTCCTCTTAGCCCACTTTTATTTAATATATTGATCTCATACCTAGAAGAAAAAATGAAGAGAAAGGGTTGTGGAGGAGTTAGGAAGGAAGGGGAAGAGATATATACGTTTGCATACGCGGAGGATATAGTGAAAGGATGAAAAAGCAGCATGAATAATGAAGCAGGTATAGGAAATAGGAAAAGGATAGTTGAAGAAATATTGGAGAAGAAGATTGTGATTATTTGGTACGCTGGTATGTTTGGTATTAGGTTGTGGAGCGGAGATATGGGCCTAGCAGGAAAGGACAAAGATTAAGAGTTTACAATAAAGAAAGGTATATAAGGTCGACGCTAGGGATAGGCTGAAGGACACTGGGATATATGGTGAGAAAAGAAGCGCAAAAGGGGTATATTAGGTATTGAAGCGGGTAAGAGGGAATGGCAATTCAAGACGAAATTGAAGAAGGGAAAGCGAGAGGAGTCAGTGAATGTAATGTGAATGTAATGATGTGGGAAAAAGGAGAGCAAGAGCGGTAAAACTTACAAAATGGGAAGAAGAAAGGAGGGAGTTTTTTAGTGAAAGTGATATAGGAGAAGGAAATGGAGTAACATATGAAGAGTTGGAGACAAAGGACAGGGAAAGACAAGTAGTGGAAAGATGGGGAATGATTGACGAATCAAAATGTAATGAATGGTATCAGATGATAAAAAATGAAGGCGTACCAAAGTAATTAGAGAAGAGATGGTGTGAGAGTAGATGGACTAGAATAGCAAGATTTTGATTGGGAAACGAGGTAAGGGAGGGGATATATTGGAAAAAGGTAGAGAACAAAAAGTGCAGAATGTGTGAATGGGCAAGAGAATGTGGTAAAGATGCTAGGGGAGGATGCAGTGGGCAAGAGTTAATGAAGGGGTTGGAGAACACTAGGAGGGCGAATGAGAAAGAATGAAAGTGGAAAAATCGACAAATGAAAATGAGATAGAAGACAAGTGAAAGTAAAAAAAAAGGAAATGGAAGTCGCCTAGGCTAGAAGCGTAAATATTTGTAAGTAGTTATTATTATGTATTAGTATAATACAGTAAATTGGCTCTATATTAATGTCGAAGAAAAAAGATATGAGACTCCTATGAATAAGAATTTAAAAAAGTTACTTACCCAAAGAAGACTGGTCGGTTGGTCGACAAGGTTGGTTTAACGAAGGTAAGTTTCTCTTAGGCGATCGTGACCTCGAGCGCGAGCGTTCACGTCGAAGTGAGTCCTCGTTCGAACTTAATTCTGTAAAAACAAATAGAAATTGATGAATCTTGAATTTTACGTACATACACTGAAAAAAGCATGTTACAGAAGTGAATTTTCATTCATTGCTAGAGGGGAACGTTAAAACATTGCATTTGAATTCAAATTCTACAGAAACAGTAGCGTTATCAACATCTCTTGCTTGTTGAAACTCGCTGTCTTTTCGTAGAGGTCGTTGAGGTACCAAGTTGATTATATAATCGCGAATTGTGAATTGGGAAAGGTGGTCGCAGCTTTGATCTCTCCTCGAAGAATGGACACCAAGCCATCCGGAGGATCATCTCAATGAAGACGAATGCAATTTAATTCTCAATGTTCAATGAATCTATCCTGTATGTTCAATATTAATGAATTCATGCGAAAAGTCTAGAATTTTATTAACCTGATCCTCGATAGTGCAGAACTAATTTTAGTTGGTCTGGAAAGTTAAACATATTGACTATGAGCTATTGTAAATTGTTAGCAAAGCAAGATTCTTGTCAATCATTAACGATTATGATTCCTAATCAATATTCTGCATAAGTATAGTTAAATCTTTTAAGTTTAAGTTGACCTAAAAGTCAAATCTGAGGAGAAAAAATATAGGATCTTTTAATAAAAACAAATTCACACAATGACATGTTCTACCAGACATCTAGATGATTTCTATATACGATTGTATAAGAGCACACTATCTGGAATTGAAACCTTTGTAGAAGATACTAAACGAATGTTCGACTCAAAAGGGTCGCAGGTGAAACTTACTAGACGCCACTAGATGAAGTCTAAAAAACACTAGACAAAATTTTCCATTTAACAATTATTACACAAAATAAACAGTAGAAACTTGAAATTTGGATGGCGTATTCTCAATATATAAGCGATGACTATTTAATTTTTGACCGATTTTCTTCAAATTTTCAGGAAATCTTTCTAAAAGTCTAGTGAAAAATTTTTTCGCGATAGCTTATATCAACTAACATTTTCTTTTATGACGGAACCAATGGTTGAAGTTGGCGAAACGTATTTTTCGTTCGGAATTGATATCTTCGTAAACAAAAACAAACATATGACTTCTTTAAACAAAGTTGGTGTCTTATAGTCAAGCTGAATATGCAGGTATATTTTGTTTGAAGTTTTGTCAACTTTTTTTTATCGTCAGATTGTCCCGAGTGGACAACTCTTCTAGGCGGTGCCGAGCGCTTGACGAGTTTTTGAATCCATCAGTTCATTTGTCCTAGCCTTTCGCTAGAAGAGCCGTGTATAGAAAGAATCTAAAAATAATTCGGATTACAAGCAGCGGGAAGCTTGCCACTACTAGTTATTTTGGGTTTTTAATATTTCAAAATTTATATCAAACTTCTTCTTTTCGCAATCCAAAACCGAATTGTGTATTTTTTATTCAACGCAAAAAATGGTCCTTACCCAATTTAGTTAATTCACTCATTATTTTCCAAATACTATTATTATTGTCCAAACTCCTATATGCTTTTGCACAATAAATTAGTTTCCAGAGCTACAGGGTTTGTCCGGAAAGTAATAGGACTGATTTTCTTCCGCCGCGACTGTACTTCGGAGCGTGCGCGCACCTACTGGATTTGGTAGAGGGCGTTCCTAGCTAACGAACGAGCGGCTGGTCAGTTGTCTCCGAGCACTTGGAGAGTCTGGACAGGCATTTTCCCGCGACGTGTTTCTATGAGTGGCGCAAGCCGAAAATCCAGCGTTCCTTAGAGCAGAGCTACGCGATTAAATTCTTTGTGAAACTCGGTAAATCTGCAACAGAGACGTTTGATATGATCAAGCAGGCTTACACAGATGTTGCTTTAGCAAGAAGTGGTGTGTTTCGGTGGCACCAGGCCTTTTTGGAGGGCCGGAAAGAGGTCGCCGATGAAGACCGTGCTGGAAGACCTTCGACTTCGACAAACACTGACAATTTCACTCGTGTGCACAAAGTTTTGAACGCAGACCGTCGACTGAGTATTCGTTTAATTGGCCAGATGTTAATTTTATCAAAATCTGTGGTTCATGACATTGCGATGGAGCACAACAAGACAACAAGAAATCGCAGCCGACTGGAAGTTGCACCACGACAACGCCCCGGCTCACACCACCTTTCTTGTGAACAGCTACCTGACCAAGGCCGGCATCCCAACGCTTCCGCAGCCGCCCTACAGCCCAGATGTGGCCCCCCCAGACTTTTTTTTGTTTCCTCGCCTGAAAAGGCCGATGAAAGGCAAGCATTTTGAAATAATTACTGTGACTAGTTAAAGCGGGACAAATTGTTTAGACAAATAATAATTATTTAAACAATTCAGAATTAATAAAAGAAACTACTTAAAAATGGTAAATTATATAACAATAATAATTTATGTTGGAAAAGTTTCCAAACGTACCATCTTCAACATTAATTTTAAAAGAAATATTATTTTTACAGAAATTAATAACATTATAGCCATCTTTGATCAAATCCTAATATTTTAATGTATATAAAAAATGAAAATACGTTTTTTTCGAAAAAGGAGTTACTTCTTTCAAACATTCAATGTTTACTTCAAAAGCCTTAGGGCATGGGTTAAAGTTGATGAGTTTGGAATAAATATGGAACTGCTTTTTTTGAAAAATTAACGAATTTTTTGGGTGGGGGGCGGTCCATGACAAATACGAAACATAAATTGTTACAGATTAGGGTGGTCGAACGATGCATTGGAAGTTTTTTCTAATTTTATACAGATAGCCTGGAAAAGTGTTGGGAAGCACACAAAAATAAATCTATTTTTTATAATTAAAAAAAATTATATTGAGAGGTGGCGAAAGCCTTGTAAAGTTTAACAACCATTTCCCATAAGAAAAAATACGTTTCCGTAAATTTTGTTCAGAATCCTCAATATTAGCTAAATCGAGTTGAATCTAAAGATTCCTCCTTACAATTAGCCATAGACAATAAATAGAATCTTGCTTTTTAAATATTGATCCCATAAGTCTGTTTTATAGGGTGTGAAAACCGCATAAGTGAAAAAATGAATTTTACGAGTTCTTGACGCTTAGCATAACTTATTTGCGTTTTTCCAAGCAAATGGTTTCTAATACATAAAATACTGCTTTAAAATGATTATAACTTATTTTCATAAATTTTATAAACAATTTATCATCGTTTTTAGAAAATTTTCTCTTCAGATAAAGTTGGAATTTCGCAGTTTTTTCAAATATTCTCTACTTTTTGTCCACTTTCTAATTGGAGTGATGTGAAACTTAATTTTATATTAACAAAAATGATTGTTTAAACAATTTATTATTATTTTGAATAATGTTGTCTTTGAATAATGCTATAAATTGCAGTTTTTTTATCATCCTTTAACATTTTTGAAATTATTTGTTTATAACTTAAAAATTAAAGCAAAATCAAAAAATTTAGAGAACAATCAGAAAAAAATTCCGAAAAAAGGGGGTTGAAACCACCAACAAAGGTCAACACCAAAGACATTTTTTTCACGGTATCTCTGCTCCTACGCAAAACAATTTTTTTAAACCAATTGGAGATTGCTTGTTATTGAACGATGCTATTAAATAAAGCATTTTGTTTTTATTTAACCAGAATCCATTTTATTTATAATTTCTAAAACGAGAGACCCTAAGGAGCATTGCCACTATACAATATACAGGGAGGATCTTTTTTATCTATTATGGAAAATAACTCAGAATTTTGGTTTGATGTAAAAAAAAATTTTTTATAGTTTAAGGGGTTAAAGGGATAACCTACTGGTACCAGTGGCATTGACCTTGAATTCGATTTTTAAGGTTATTATAAAGTCAAAGTGATTTAAAAAAAATGGGAACCCCTGCTTTTGACCCCAAATTTGAAAGAACGGGAAATTTTACGTGAAAAATGATATTTTGTGAAGGTCATGGCAAGGTCGAATGACGATTAAATTTTTGGTATTGTTTAAATACATAGGTGTTATCTCGAAATAGAGGTCGGGAACAGCAAAATATTTCGAACGAAAGTTATGAGAGACAAAGGGATCACCTACTGATGCCAATAACCATCATTCGACCTCGCCAAGCCCCTCATAAAAATATCCTTTTGAACGTAAGATTTCACGATATTTAAAAATCTGCGGTCAAAAGTAGGGAGTTGCATTTGAAAAAATAACCTTTCATTTCAAATAACGTTGAAAATCGAATTCAAAATCATGGTCAATGGTACCATTAAGTGATCCCTCTGCCTCTGATAACTTTTTTCTGAAACATTTTGCTGTTCCTAACCTCAATCCTAGCTAACACGCATTATTTAAACATTATCGCAAATTTGACACTCATTCGACCTTGCCATGACCTTCATAACAAATATTTTTTATCGTCAAATTTCCCGCACTTTTCAAATCTGGAGTCAAAAGTAGGGATCCTCATTTTAAAAAATCACTTTGCCCTTCGAATAACGTTGAAAATCTAATTCCAGGTCAACATCGTTGGTAACAGTAATTGATCCCCTCTGTCCTCTTGAACTTACCATTATAGATTACAATGGTCAACCCTGTCTTTCGGACGTTACTTCAGAAACCCCTAATGAGTTTTACTATGATAAATAATGTGATTTTGATACCTTTCATCTTTTAATATGAAAATGAAAGAATGTCCTATAATTTTAGTTTTAATCATTTATTAAATCTCATAAAACTATGATTATGTCGGTAAACATTACACACTGCTCCACATGAATACACCCATCGTATTAAAATATAAAAATATTAAAATATAAAAATCATTTATAGTTACTATATCATCTTATTTACTTTGGGATAAAATTAGCTAGGAGATCCAAATGTTGTATTTAATATCTTTGTTCAATAACAAGCAAGTGATTTCTTCTTTTAAAAACTGCTATTTTACAGATTTGTTTGAGAAAATGTTATTAACAATAATAATAAATTGTTTTAAAAAGTATGTCATCAGACAGTTTAGGAAATTTGTCAAATATGTGCATAAAAGCTTTGCTCTCCACAGTGTTCATTACTTTAAGGAATTGTTTTACAAGTCCCAGCTTTATATGCAATGGTGGAAGGATTACTTTATCTGTTGGTATGGCACTCTGCTTTATGATATTTTTGGATCCGGGATTAAAATTTTTCCTACTGGGCCAAACCTTTCTCATATAATGTTCGACACGAGCTCGGCTGTTCCATTCACATAGAAAACATAGATGTTTAGTGAAACCACTTTGTTCACCTAATAAAAAGGTCATTATTTTTAAATCTCCACATATTTTTCACTTGTATTTATCGTAATCTAATTTTTCGAGTACGAAGCAAAGGTTGTTGTACTGCTCATTTAACACAACCAAATGACCAACAGGTGGCGGAGCAAGATTGTTGCCATTATGTAGAAAGTCTGCTTTTAAACTACATGTTGAAGAATCTATAAATAGGCGCCAGTCTTTAGCTTCATAAGAAACATTATACTCATTCATTAGTCCTTCAGTATCTTTTAATCATCAAACGAACGCAGCTCTACATCGGCGCGTAACTTGGCCCTTGAAGAGTATAATGTTACAAGAAAGACATCATGCAACAATTGCGTAGACTCTTTCTGCGTTCTTTATGGAGAATATATTATAAGTAAACTTAGAAAGATATCCACAGATATACTTAAAAACAGATACCAGGACTTTTTTGGTATAGAAACTAGTGAAATGATCAATCATTGGACTTCAAAAACAATATTCTTAAGTTGCTCCTTGCAACTTAGTAAACAAAAGAAGCGCACATTTGCTTCTCCAATGATCTGGAGGGAACCAATAAATCATGAGAAGGATTGCTATTTTTGTTTTACGAAAGTTTTTGGGCACAACCGAGAGACAAAATCTTCAATTTGTCATGCAACTGTTGAATTTGTAACTTGTCCTACCATTGTGGAAGCTAAAGAGAGTAACAAAAGTAATACTACCAGCGACGAAAATAAAAGTTCAATGGAAATGTCGGATATCGAAGCTGATGACGTCGCTGAGGATATACAGATGAATGATGAAACATCAGAAGAATCAGAAGACGAGACTGATAAAAATCCCAATGGGTTCACGCAAGAAGAGCTTAATGGCTTTTTCCGAGATGCTGAACTATCAAAAGAAATTTCTGAACTAATGGCATCAAGATTAAAAAAAGAAAAATTACCTAGCTCCAGGCACTCATGTAACTTTTTATCGCGAAAGAGATATCCAATTTAGAAAATATTGTACCGACGTAAAAAATTTAGTTTATTGTAACAATATTGAAGGACTATGAGTATAATGTGATTCACGCCAGGGTTATGGAGCTTATGAATTTTGAGGTTATCGACCTCAAGTTTATTGAGCTGTAAAGGCATAGGGTTGTATGGCTTAAGGGTTGATATTGCTGGGTTCTATAGTTTCAAGCTATTTTTTGAGGTTAGAAAAAAACGCTGACGTAATGGAGCAAAACAGGCTTCGGATGTGGTTTCAGCGACACAAAAAACATATGACCCACTTGGTCCGGTTAAGGGAACCCTCCACTTAGTTTTTCTGGTCCTGTTTTATTATTGTATCTGGAAGCTCAATTTAAATTCCGTATCCGAGAGATTTCTACTCCGCATGTAAACGCTTTTGTTTGTTGACGCCTGAGTGAACACCGCACGCTGCCGCAGGTCCTTTTACTCCTACTTGCAGCGCCATGTCAATTCTTAAAAGAACTAAATCAGAGCGCCCTATTTCAGAGTTTTACTGTATTTATTATTGTGAAGACCACCCCAGTGCTCAAATTTAAAAAGTTTTAATTTGCAGCGAAAAAAGAGACGTTCTTGACCAAACTTAATAATTACGCAACGATTAGGAGACATTCGATCCATATGTTATGTTGTTCATAAGATAGAATAATAAACGTGGAAAAGGGAAGATATATGAAAACAATTACGATTCTGTGAAACTTTGAGAAGAATCCGATTATATTAAGTAAGATCCAAAGTATTTTGTATTAAGAAACTAAAAAGTGCGATTGAAAAAAAACTTGAAGAAGGTTAACGACATGTTAGGACTTGTATCCTCAAAAAATGGATATAAGTAATAACATTATAAGTATGGTAAGTCTAATTGAACTCCCAACAAAATCCAGGTAAGCTGAAAATGTTAGAATTAGAATGCAGCTGGCAATCTTCATTTTTTTTCTAATTGTTAGCCTGATCAGATTACTATGAGCATATTTACACTGTGAAATTGTTTTTCACTGTGACAGGAAGATCCACGTTGAAAAGAGGCTCTATTTTTGTAGACTAAGTAAAATAGAGGCTTAAGTCCTTGTTAACATTTTAAAATACCATTTTTAGAAATTTTGTTGTGACACGTATACACCGACACATGAAAAAATCACGTCAGAGTCAAGAACCCAAGGCCAAGAAAAATAAAATTTAGTATTCTTCTGTCAGCAGACAATTTTGTGATTCTTATCACATATTTGATAAAAGTGTCATAACTGCTTTTAATGTTATTGGTATATCTACAAGGTTAAGCGCTTGTTTAAATAAGTCAATTTACAATATTACTCCGGATTGCACAGGATTACTCTGAATTACAGTAAATTATGATGTACTTTTTCGCCTAAACTAGAACAACTCCAATTTACAGCTAAATACAATGACTTTTTTTTAAGTTAAAATTTCGATGTTTGAACTTTTAACTGCATTTTCAAGTTTATATTTTTTGTTAGAAATTTATTTATTTTTATTCCAAATATAAATGTTTAGGTCAAAATGAATCTTGATTGTGTGAATTCAATAGATTTGAATTAAAAATAAATTTTTTTTATTAACATATTAAATACTGGTTCGCAAGTTGAATCACTTTGTTTAAAATAACTTCTGTGTTGTAATCAAAGATACATTAATCACTAAACAGAAAAATTACGACATCATCAGAAAGTAATGAACCCATATGGGTAGTGTGTAGAAGATGGAAACATAAGCAACAAAATTTGAATACATCGATTAGATTTTACATAGTTTTGCAATAGCGTAAAATTATCTAGTTAAAAGCTTTTTATATTCAATGTTTACGTAAGTAAAAAAAGTTAAAAAATAAAATAAAAATCTGGCAATAAATTAAGATAAAGTAAGACTATGTCAGGTTAGTTCAGATTCCATAACATTTTTCTGGAATACATACAAATATTGTGGATTATTCTACCTAAACCTGACGCACGCAAATATTTAACCAACAAGAATTACTGTTGAATAAAATTATTGAATTTTCAACCAAAAATATGAACTCTAAACCAAATACTTGTATTTTTTGCTGTCACCAAAAAAGTTGGTCACAGCACTATTTGATCACTGTTAAATAGTTAAAGAAATATTAATGTAGTAATCAGAGTCTGTTCAGGTAAAATTTTCTTTCTTCGCATGAGCTCTTACTACTCCTGTTGCGCTTCCTGAAATAGAAAGGTGAATGTACGTTTTCGATGTGTAAATTTAAATGTTTAATAATTCTTTACCTTGCTTTTAACAGCCTTCATTCTGAACTGAATCTCACTCATTTAATTTTAGGCCAGGTCGTATCAACCTGACATAATTTGCAATTGTGCGGTAGTGGTGCGATTCTTACTTTCGTTATCAGTTTTCAATGTTTTTATCAAACTTTCAAAATTTAAATTCAGAATATTTTCAAAACAGACTTTTGTAAAAAGCACTCCAGAGTATAAATCCTTCTTAAATTCGTAACATGATCACCTTTTAGGTCAAAGCATAGTTTCATTAGAGATGGCCATTTCGTGTACGACATTGTCTTTGCACACTTAGTTAATTTAAGGGAATAAATTAACACCATATATTCATATAAACCATTATAAAAGTTTAGTTAACGGATTCCTGAGTTTCTTGAATAAATAACAGATTTGACCCTCATTTCTAGGATAATCTTTCGCAAAAATGATTCTGGTTTACAAGAAAATGTTTCTTATGCCCTTCCTGATGCAATGATGACATCTATAAGTTCTAGAAAACAATAACCTAGATCCTTTTTAGATAATGATTAAAAAATGCTACAAGAGACAACATTCAAAGAAGAAATATTTAAACCCTTAATGATTTAACTAACCACTTGAAACAGCGATCTAAAATTCAAGCATGAATATCATAATGAATCACTACCAAATTTCAGTACAAAACTCTACCTGGAATCAGCAGCCATCGAGTTTTAATCTCGTTATTTCAATTATTCAAAATGTTTGATTTTCTTTCAAATTGGAGTCGACGTTATCTAACCAAGCTTTCTTCTGATTACAGATGAAATTTTAGCACGAGAATTTCTCCGAGAAGAAAAGGTTAAAATTTTATTTTGACGATGATCATATAGATACCCATTCATACCCTTTAAAAATATTTCTGTTATTGATAAAGACCCGATAACAGCCTTCGAAATAGTAAAAAATTTTAGAGTGATATGCGAATTTAAGTTCCAAAATTGAAAAAAGTTAACTTTTGTATCTCAGACAGAGATGCTAGAAAGTAAATCAAACTATAAATTATAATCATAATTCTCAACTTCATATAAATCTCCCGAAATCTTCAATAAATTATTCCGAAACTAAAATTTCAGTTATCGAGGACAATAATGATTTTAAAAAAGGAGGACTGCGGTAGGGCTTGAGCTTGCCTCTCATGACCTTGATGGCTACGTTGGCTACAGCATTCCTACTGAAATGGTATCCCATGTCAGAAAAAAGAGAAAAAGTAGGAAAGAGCCTACGCGAAGCATTGACCCCATAGTAAATATGCGGAGTATTTTAAATAGTTTGAAACACTTGTCGATTGTCGAGGATAATCAGGGTGACCCTACAGCCGCCAAAGGAGACCACAGGCCCCCTGATTTGGGCTGATCAAGCAGATCTAATTAATCAAGTAGCTGGCCCGTAAGGACATATGTGACAAACGGTAAGCAGTGGAACATCGACTGTAGCGGATGAGTATGCTCTATCTAGCGCTATGATTTTTCAGCCAACCACCAGAAGAAACGCATCATACGATCAAGCAGCGGAAATTGATGTTTTTGCTTAACCTGATGATGATTCAGTTCCAAAACATTCTCTAGAGGCAGAAGGCCTAAGTCAACTTAGGGCAGAAGCTAATGTTAAGCAACCAAAAAGGCTATAAATTTAGACAGTATCTAGCAAACCAAAAAATCTCAATATCAGTAAACAGATTGCTTTTGGCTGTTGAAATAGCTGCCCTCAAAATGGATGTGGGAAATCAGTTTTCTATTGATTTCCCCTGATTAAAGCTGAAGGCATCGGTGCCAGTAACAATGTACATTGCGTAGTCGATTCACTAAACCATCTCCGAGCAGTAATTACGTTAGTGTAAACAGTAAATACACTGGAAACTACAGCCCTCAGAAAGGAGTTTTATTCTTGATTTATTCAAATTCAAACATGTGAATAATTGTTTTAGACAGCTAGAAATTATTTCAAACTGATGCAAAAACTTTTTTCTTGCACTTTATTAGTACTATTGGGTAAGGGTTGGTTTACCAATGTTAAGGGAAAGTTTTGGAAAATTGATTTTTTAGGCTTCAAGGAGCCCGAAATTGGCCCTCAATTCTGATGGACTTCCTGTTATGATAAGTGCCTATTTATTTCATAAGGCAGGTTTTCAGTGATTGGGTTCATTAGAACAAATCGTTGGAGTTCATGCAGAAGCCCAAATGAGCCCTGAATGAGCCCTAGTTATGGCACAGGGCATACATTGGGAAAACTGGTGCTTACAGGTTTCAAATGAAAAATATTCACACAAGATGCTACCTTCAAGTAAAGTAGCTAAAAAAAATTCAAATAAGGAATACTTATCCTAGCCGAATTTTCAAGACTTGTTCATATCCTCATTTTCAACCTAATATTTAGGAACAACAAAAAAAGAAAACCAACCTCAGTACATGTTACGAGCACTGTCTCTACTGCGTTCAACTAATGCAGTCACAAAAATGTCTAATTAAAAATAGTCAGCCTAGACACATTCTCAAAACTGTTGTGATTGTCTTCATCTCAGCAGCAATATTCATTTATTAAAAAAATAACCTCTATTATATTTAACAAACTCAAACTCAGCTACCTGAAATAAATAAAACAGCCCAAAAAATCATCATTCTAGCAAATTTAAAAAATCCCATATTTCTTAAAGCAAAAAGGGCCACACGAATATAAAATGAAAAATGATATTTAGACAATCTGGTACTGAGAAACATAAACTATTGTACACTTTCAAATTAGAGTGTAGGGTGGGCATGAAAAATTATTTTAGTAATCGCAAAAAAAACTAGTCTAAAAGTAGAACATTGAGACTCTCAGGAAGTTTACAGAATTATTTTTATATTTTTAGGCGATTGATCAACAGCAGGAAAAACTGTCGTTCGCCAATTTGTATATAAGTGTCACGCAAAATCGGAATAAGCTCATGGAGAGATTGTTAGAATACAGAGGTTAGCAATTTCTGTAGAAGATGTTTTAAGCACCGAGACTTAAAGGAGTGATGAAAATTTTAATCAAATTTCTTGCAGTGAAATTGAAAATATTGTATATTTTGAGGGAAATATTAAAATGGAATAAGAAACTTGGAAAAATCTTGAAACCGTTGATGTCACCTACCACGATAAAGAATCTGCGACGAAAGAAAGAAATCATGAGATATTCATAAAACTCTATCTGAGTGTGATCTAATAATAAATTTCAAAGCAAAGGACACCAGCAAAGTTTAGCATGAAAAAAAGACAATTGAAAGGTGCTGCTAGAAAATTTGCTGAATGAGTTCTTTTGCACATAAAACCGAACGCATAGAGACGTGATGATGCATACAAAAAAATTATATACGGTATGTAACTATAAATCGGCAGACATTCCCAAACTGTCAGTTCTGCATAAAACTAGGCAGGAAGTAATGGATAAATATTTAGGCCTGACGGGAAGACTGGACCAATTTTTTGTCATGTTGGAGTAATAGATATAGCAGGTTCAATCATTTAAATCGTTTGTATGTACTCTAAAAAACATGACGCAAATTTTATAGCGTACTGGTTAAAAGAGTGGATTTGATCCGGTGTTCCGATTCCTAGAGAAGCTGTTTCTGACATGTCCCCGCCATTGCAGAACGCAATGTCTGTCGCCTTCAATGGAATAACCTATAGAATGTACCTCAAAGTATCTTATCAGATTTTGATTAACCCAGAAAATCCTTTACCTCCATGTTTCACTAAAATATTGCTCTTCTAAAAATCTTCTAAAAACCTTCTAAAAACTTCACTAAAATTCTTCACCTTCATGTTCCTCTTCTCGTTGTTTGCCAATCGACATATAACGATGCTGGTTCTGAGACAAGTAAACAACTAGAGCTGCCGTTTTATAAGATGGAGACCTTCTCTCTAAGTTTGAATCCACTCGAAAAGTCTGATGCTAGAGAAAAGGATGATGCTGACTATGAAGATATCTCTGATATGGACGATCTTGATGAAACAGAAATGGATAATAGTAAAGAAGTCGAAACAGACGTTTCCGACACAGACGACTGTTTTGAAAATAGTGATTTGTCAGTCTACATTGATGGAATCAAAAATAGAGTTCTGACAATTGCTGAACTAGCGGCAACAGGTTTAGTCTTTAATGCATATAAAATACTTAACATGAAAAAAGATATCTTGAGAATCGCGATGCAGTGTCCATCTTGGACAAACGTTATGCAAGATGTATATGGTTCACCTAACGATTTAGCAACTTCTGCAAGATGAGAAGCTCATTTTGATAAAATGAAAAATGCGACATTGGGCTAAAACTGTTGGTATCGGAGAATCCATAAAGTTGTACGAAATCAAGTAAGATCAAATCGGGGTCTGTGAAAATTTCTTGCGCTGCACTTTACAATATAGAAAAAAAAGTATCTGAAAATTGATGCTGAGAACAAGGAAAAAAAAGGTAAATAAGATTACAGAATGCAAGAGGCTAGTTGCTTTTCAAATAGTTTGGAATAGTTTGGAATAGCGAAGACAAGAGAGACGTAAGTGTTCAGGGACCTAGAATTGAGAGTTCCTGCGAAAAACATGACAGTGATATTGCTTCTAACACAGAATCTGAATATTATGTGATAGAAGATGTCAGCCTTGCAAGTGAAGAATCTTGGAGAAAACACAATAGAAGAACACCAACCAAGAAATTAAAAGCAACAAAGTTTAGAAGGGAAACATAGTTACCAACTGCGAAAAAAAGGGAAACTTTGAATAAGATGTTACATTTGAGAGAAGGAGTTACAGAAGAGCCGAAGGCTCATCGAAATGAAAAAAGCAATAAGCTGTTTTAAAATAACATTGGTCAGTGGCCAAGTTATCACAAGTAATGTAAGAACGTTTCATATGAACAACTCCAATGTAACGCAGGATAATTACGCAAAAGCAGAAGGTGAAAAGATTCTCAATCAGTTGGACAAAGCCACTAAAACACAATACATTGATTTTACCGACGAAATAATTGCAGAAGAAGAATTCACTGTGGCTTCATAAGAACACGATATGAAGCAGGATTTCTTCTCTTGTATAACAAATTCTTGGACTTCAAAAAACAGTAACGACGACAATTTTGTAGCAACAGAAAAGAGAGGCAAATATTAACATCCTTGTCTAGATGTAATATAATTACTCAATAGACCTAATATAAGAACGCAGTCAACAGTAATTCAAAATGGGAATCATCTTCCGCCAATCAAAATAAGCGAAGGGAAGAAAGTGCAGCTAATTCATATATGCGCTGCAGACACGTTACCTGAATTGTTTTTGATTGCTTACTTTGACCTAAACAAATACTAAGTGTATGTGGAATGATTTTCAACATCAGCATTACTGGATATGGTTGTTCACTTCGCAAAAGATAGGAGACTCCCTAACTTATACAAATTTCGAACAAATTTACTTAAAATGCTGATTTAGAATTTAAGGAGGTATAGGTAATTACTTTGCTTGTTTTCGTATAGTTACCAACCAGTGGGAAGAGCGCAATGACACCAATAAAATTTTTTAAGCGTCGATGGAAAAAATTTAAACAAGAGTATAAATCCATCACTCATTTTTTATTCTCGTATTTAGATATTCTTAGAGCTACTACAAATAGTACAAACATTATTGGCAAAAATACATGTTTTAAAAACACTAAAATGTAAATATCCTACGTAAACTCTACGCTTTTTTGACGCTTCTGAATTTTGGAGTCACTGATAAACAACCATTGCATCAATCACAATTCATTTTTTAATAGCTTTTAAAAAAAATTACAAAGAACAATTCAAAATCTACAAAAACACCCCCAGAACACTTAGCGAAATATATCCATCATGTTATCAAAAAACAACCCCTAACCATTTTTTAACCGAGCAATTCTAAATATATCCAAGTAACTTTTAACGAAACTATTCTACAGATTTTCTATATAAAATAGCCAATGAATTTTTGAATTGGCACCGGAATCAAAAGTTGTCTTGAGAAATTTCCATCTGATATAAAGAACTCTATAATAATATTCCGGAATCACAAAAATCTAATCCTAGAACTCTTAACGAATCAGGTCTTAAGATTCCCCACTTCAAACAGCTTATACATTTCAAAACTAATAACAATCACACGTTTCACTTCCAAAAAATGCCAGGCTATGTTCTCAACACCCTGAAAATATTAAGAAATCCCAAAAATCAATCCCTAGTACTTTTAACGAAACAGCTCAACACATTCTCCATAGAAAACAGTTCAGAAGTTTTAAAATTCCAAAAAGAAAAAAGTCACAAAAGTGACCATCAGAAAACTCTATATCACGTTTCTATCATCAAAATACTATTCATAAATCCCAAAAATTCTACTTCAGTACTTTTCAAGACACAGCCCTGGCGCAACGAAGGAACCGAAAGGAAATATGAACTCCGGGGTACCAATTTCATAGTGATAAAAACTCGAAACTAATTAGAAAGTGCTACTATTTTCTTAGAAATGTACTGCTTTTTTGAAAATTACATTTTTTTGTGTAGGAAATTCCTATCTTGACTTCAAAATTCAACAATTTAGTTGAGATTTTTTTCTTTCGTATTAGAAAAAAACTTGTGTAAAGTTTGTCTTTTTGACAAAATAATTAAAATGTTGAAAATTTATTTAAAATAAAAATGTTTCTTTTTTAGAAAATTAATCTTTAATGTAGAAAATCCATTTATTTGGTTGAAAATTTCATAGTTTTTTCGAAAATTCGTCTTCACAGCTTGAAAATATAACAATTTGGTTTAATTTTTTTTTCACTGAAAAATCTCTCTTGGTTGAAAATTCAACAAGTCTGTTGAAAACTCTTCATCTTTTTATCAAATAAAGCCGTGTTTTGCTTTTGGTTGAAAATTTATCACAATTATAAGCTGAAAAATCAATTCTTTGTTTGAAACTCAAACTATTTGTGAAATTTAGAACTAGACAACAAAAAAGGACCAGTAATCGAAACATTTAATTTTTTGGTTCAAACTGAATTACTACCATTGTTGCTTTGTTACTTACTATGAAAAGCTTCGTCGTCTGGTTGGCATGGTTGGCTGGAAGACGGCTGCAAGCACGAGCGTGGGTGCTGTGCCCTGTCACTCTGTAAACTTAATTCTGTAAGAACAAATTAAAATGAATGCAGTCTTAATTTTGTATACTACCAAAATGAATTTTGAGCCTAAACTATTCATCCGATTTAAACTTTTTTCTTAAATAAATGATTTTTAATTTTTGAAAAGATTTGTGTTATTTAACAAATTAAAAAAAAAGTCTCAACTTTTCCCAAGTGCCATTTCTTTACAAAAATTCAGATTGATGAAAGAACATTTTAAAACAGTGTTACAACTATATGGGAATTATTTCTAGTTGGTTCGAATATTTAAACAAATTGTTGTGTTATAAAAAAATTAATGAAGAAGAGAGGTTTTCTGGAATTGGCAATATTTAGCTGTTTAGTATTAATAGATTTTGTGTAAAATGTGATAAAAATAAATATTCGATTATCATTTATTAAGAATAGATGCTTTTTGATAATTTTTTAAACAATCATTATAAACAAATTCACAGTTTGGTGATTTTTTAATTAATAGGCTCAATTTTTGTGTACGGAATCAACTAGGTATGTCTTTTTTATTACTCTTTACTTTGCAGCTTTGCAAACTGACAATAGTTATTCATTTTTCAAACAATTTTTGTAAAAAAATTCAGTTTGGCAATTTTTCTATGAATACGCTCAATTTTTGTTTACAGAATCAACTAGGGACATCTTTTAGATGACTCTTTTCTATGATAATTCGAAAATTGATAACAATTATTTATTTAAAATAATTTTATAAACAAATTCACATTTTGGCGATTTTTCTATGATTTGGCTTAATTCTTGTTTACTGAATCAACTAGCGCTGTCTTTTCGACGTCTCACTGCTATGATACTTGGCGAATTGACAACATTTATTCCTTATTCACACTATTTTTATAAACAAATTCACAGTTTGGCGATTTTTCTACGAATAGACTCAATTTTTGTTTACTGAGTCAACTAGGAACATCTCTCCAACCACTCTTTGCTATGATACTTTGCAAATTAACAACAATCATTTATTACTTAAGCCAGTTTTATAAACAAATTTATAGTTTGGCGATTTTTCAATTCAAAGACTCAATTGTTGTTAACAGAATCAACTAAGGACGTTTTTTATGACTCTTTGCTATGATAATTTCCAAATTGACCAAAATTGTTCATTTTTTAAACAATTTTTATAAATATATTTAGAGTTTGACGATTTTTCAATGAACAGGCTAAATTTTTGTTTACGTCAACAACTAGGTAGGTATTCTTGATGACTCTTTGCTATAAAACTTTGCAAATTGAAAACAATTATTCATTTTTTAAATAATTTTTATACACAAATTTACAACTTGCATAGCTAGCCCTGAGGCTAGCTAGTCATCAAAAAGACATCCCCAGTTGATTCCGTGAACAATAGTTGAGCATATTCATAGAAAAATCGCCAAACTGTTAATGTGTTTGTAAAAATAGTTTAAATAATGAATAAATGTTGTTAATTTGCGAAGTATCATGGCAGTAATTCTTCGAAAAGATATCGCTAGTTGATTCAGTAAACAAGAATTGAGCCAATTCATAGAAAAACCGCCAAACCGTGACTTGGTTTATAAAATTAGTTTAAATAATAAATAATTGTAGTCAATTTTCAAGTTATCATAGCAAAGTGTCATGTAAAAGATATCCCTAGTTGATTCTGTAAACCTAAATTGAGCGTATTCATATAAAAATCGCCAAACTGTGAATTTAGGTTTTTTTTTTCGGGATCGTTTTCGAAACTGAAGATTATAAAAAATCATATACGAACCAGAACGACCGAAGATCGTCTGTCAAACTTAGCTATCATTTTTATCGAGTATGAAATCGAATCCAAACATTTAATTTTAATTTAAATTCTACGGCGATGGTAGCTTTCCCTAAATCTGTCCTAAAATCATAGTCGAACACCCGTAACGCGTCCCAGTTGAAATAACCATGGCCTCGACCTATCAGAATTCGAAATTCCTAATTGTTTAAAAGATTGATAATTAGGGGCTAGTATTTATTTTTTCCGTTCTTTAAAACATATTTATTCATTCAAAAAACCACATATAAAGTTTGAAAGCCCAGTTCTCAAATTATGAAAAGGATTAAATTTGCAGCAAGAAAATGGCGTTAAGCGACAATCCGAAAGATTACAAAGAGGTAATGGTATATGGAAGCCATTCGCGTCTCACACAAAACGGTTAGATTTCTCTTTGACTCAAAGTATTTCTACCAAAAAACTAAGAAATTCTGTTTCCAAACATTTGATGAAGGTTAAAAACATCGGAAGACAAAATTCAAAAGCCTCAAAAAAGTCGATATAAGTATTAAAATGATGTTTATGGTAATTTTAATTGCACTTACTAACAAAATCCAAGTAAAATAAAAATTCAAGGATTAGAATGCAGCTGGCGATCTTCATTTTTCTCTTATTGTTCAATATATTTTCTGAAAATTGACATCCAAGATAGCAGAAATTCCAACGTTTTATATACCATCTAGGTGTGTCAATAGTAGAATTTCATGTTTTACACGTATGCGACGAGACGTGAGAGAATCACGTGATTAACAAAAACCGAAGCTGATAAGAATATTACTTATCATTTGGTTGTCTGTAAACATTTATGCCATGATTATTACATCATATTTTCCTGAAGCCTCATAAATTCGTGTACTTTAATAGTGTAAGATAAGTTAGTTGAATCTTTTTTATAAAAGTCAACCTTGAAATAAAAGCTACAACAAGAAATTCATTTTTAAACAAAAATATTAGTTTTTAAAAAATTACGAACCCTCATAAAGAAGAAGTATTGGTGAGTATTGGATCTAATACTTTTTCAGGAAAAATGTAATAGATCGAATACTTATCAATGCTCCTATTTGGATTATTGTGCGTTAAAAGTTAATTTCTTGGGTAATTATTCTAAAAATTGATACCCCTTCCTTTTCCTTATGCGGCCTCGAGCACATACGTTTCTCACTTTTTCATTTGAACTCCTTTATCCTCGATATTATAAGGGAAGTAGAATCAAGGGATTCATGATTACGCTAAAATATATTTGGCTTAATAGTAGAATAATAATCACATTTACTTCGAATTACCTGAATTACGAGTGGATTACTCTGTATTACAAGTATAGAGACGAAAAAGACTACCCTTCCTTCTTTTCCTTGCCCTTTCTGAAATAGAAAGGTAACTGTAGATTTTCAATGTATCAATTAATTGATTCACTATCCTTTACTTAAAATGTAAAATCTTTAATCTGAACTACACCTAATTTATTTCACACATGCTGACAAATTCTCTAGAGAATTAGTGACAACGTACTTACAATGAATAACAATAATTAGTCAGTTCTCAACAAATTGACATAATCAGCAATCTCACAGTTCCAAACAAACCTCGCCTTCATGTATAGGGTTGCTGTTCCCCCATTGGGCGCCTCCCCAGTTTTTGGATAGGGGAACGCCTCCCAGATATGGGTGGTACCGGGGAAATCAATTACCTGTGGCGAAAGAAAACCAACTAGGGGAAGAAATCCCGAATAACAAATGGACGATAAGTGAGTGTCTTCTAAACGTAGTACCCCAAGAGAGTAACAATCGCTCCGCTATGGCGCGCCAGTTCTGATCGAGTTAAAGCCTCAGTGGCCAGTGCTCGTCCCTCGGTCATTGAGTAGGACTAAGAACACTTCGATCTCAGCGTGTGTGAGGATTTACGCGGACCGTTGAACGTCATGGAAGAAGGGAAAGTCAGACATGACAGTTTAGAAATTTGGTGAGAAGAGAATTTGAGAATTTAATTACATAAAATGTACAGTAGGCGATTCTGAAAACGTGCAGAAAAACTAAAGGCGCTTATGATTAACCTCAATCAAAAGATAAATTAATAACTAGGAAGCGGACTAGATGAAGTAAAAACATGGTTACGAATCTTCCAGGAAAGGCCATCCAGTACGACCCGAAGGGCTTAGCACGGAGTATGTAGGCAGCCGGCTACCGACTCTTTCAATACTCAGAGATAAACCCTTTGACTTGCAGTGGTTGTCCTTTCCTAGACGATTCATAGCTAAGTTCATACTTTATCTAGAGCGCTCTTTATTAATTACATAAGATTTTCTTTTACAGGATGGTATGTTCATTCATGTTGACTAAGCTTCCAAAGGGGCAAATTTATGCCTTCAGTTTTAAATAAATAAATGGTTATTTAAATACAAAATGTTGTTCATCTACATAAAAACTTCAGTGCTGCACGGAACAATCCTTACAAATCTAACATAATTAACAATACTGGCATCTGTCTTTCTTACATTCCCAAACTACCCTCGCCTTAAACTCGAGACGTAACAAAATACTTGACCAAAATTACTCCGAATGATTGGCATTACTCTATATTGAAAGCTACTTTTGGATTATCTCGAATAATTTAGATCACCTAGATGACATTGAATTATAAGTGATTACTTCCAGTTAAATATGAACTACCTAAATTACTCCGAATTATATGTTTTTCAAGTGGATTTCTGTAAATAGTAGACCCAAGTTCTCTCGAAAGAGAAGAAGTCGGGTGATCTTCCACGTAAATAGTGAAATAATAAAAGAATTAATTCTTTTCAATCTCATTAATTAAATGTAAGTATCATGTTAACATGTAAATTTTAAACTGTCAAATGTGCATTTTTAACCAAATAATCGAATTATAAAAAAATCTAAATTATGATTTATTATTTTTCTAAACATTATTGCCATTTCTTAACAGCATTAAACATTACTGATATTATTTTTCTGAATACCTTTGGATACCTTTGGATTCATCTTTTGTTTCAGGAGCTTTAGCTTGTTACTAGGTACTTACTGATGTTCTGATTGCTTATGTTATGATTTTTTTTTTGAGGTAAATGCCTCAATAAGTTTTGTTCTGACGTTTCGTGAACAATGCAGTTCATTTATATACCTTAGTTTCAGGTTGGCCCTGAAGAAGTGAACTGCAATGTTCACAAAACTTTGGAAAAATTCGTAGTTTTTTACACGATTAGAACCCAAAATATCTCTTGCTATAAAAATGAATCATCGTAAAAGCATTAAATCTATTGATAAGGTAATTTTTTAAACCGAAAACATATATTTTCGACAAAGAAGTTTATACTCGACAAAATAGTTCAATTTTCAAGACCGTAAGACGAATCTTCAACGCACTCGTTTAATTATCAACAAAAAAGATTGCCTTTTTTGTTTGTGCAAAAATGTTTGAATTTTAACAATAATAATATAATTTTATCTTCAATCTCTAAGTTTATAAAGTATACAAATAAGTTTTGCGAGGTGAGCATTTTTATTTAAATATTTTAGCAGAATCCTTATAGTTAAATATTCGTTATGTTCTGCGCATTTCAAGTATTTCGAATTGAATTGAACAGTCACAATGATACTGCACATTCAAAAAATTTTAATAAGAGATTATGGTTGCGCAATAAAAAGCTCGATTTTTTTCGAGCATGCAAGATCAGGACATAGCACATAGAATCATTTAATGAGAACTACAAAAAATCATACCGTTTGGCATTCAAGTAAATCTCATGGTCGCTCCAGTTTAATTCACCTAGGAACAATCTGCCTTGGAAATGGCTTTAGTTCACCCGCATAAATGAAGTTGTGTTCTGTCACTTGTACATGGTTGTCCTTAAAATTAGATCCAGATTTATATTTTCACCCACAGGCAGTCTCACAAAATCTGCTTTGTAAAGAACGTTTTCTGTTTTTACAAAACACTTGTATTCTTGAATATTAGAATCAATATCTGTACGGACATACATTCCGATATCCGCTTTTAAATGCACCCCAGTTAGCTACGTATAAAAAAACTCGGTCAGTTTAGCTGACTTTCGCATGTCCTGTTTTTAGTTTCATCCAGCTAGGAACACCATTCGCGAACCATTCTAGGTTTAGAGTTCCAGTAAGAACATGAAGAACTTTAGCTCGTCTAGTCGAAGTTCCGCAAAAATTCAAATTTGAATAATGAGAAATCACTTTTGTTCATTCAAATTACTAATAAAATTTACTTCATTAAACTTGAGACGCTTAGAATTTCTAACATTCTAAGGTCAAATCTTGTTTTGGTAACAGTTTCAATATTTGGTTGAAAATTCAATTTCTTTGTGCTATTGTTTATCGAAAATAAAAATACTCCTTTGGTTTATGTGGCAACTATTACTTTTTTCATGGAGAATTCATTGTTTTTGGTTAAAAATGTGGCTACATACTTTGTTTACAATTGATTATTGCCCTTAAGATTAATCTCTTTTGCTGAAAACTTAACTATTTTGTTGGAAATGTAACTATATTATTGAAAATTTATGTATTTCGTGGACAAAGTGTCTTTTTGCTAGAAAAATGATCTGCTTAGTGAAAAGTTTACGATTCGGCTTTTAACTGTACCATTTGTGGTAGATTTTTTTATTTAAGGGAATAAACAAATAAAATTGTAAATATTGTACTAGTTATTGTGATGACATGTCAATATTAAGTTGACGATTGTTTGCAAGGAGTGCACGATCATATTCAGTGTTCCAGTCAGTGATGCCTGAGGCGTGACGCTCTTCTCTCGGATCGTCCTGAAGCGATCAGGAAAAAAATCAATCACGGAACTTTTTTAATGAACTGTATAATGCCTGCAAAACATCTAAAATTTTAATAATTTGACCCTCGGAATAAAAAGCCTAATCTCTGATTTTTTAACATTCCAACGATATATTATTGACCTTAAAATTATTAATATTAGAAGAAGAATTAGCAGGTTGTCTGCATGGTAAAAAGTTGAAAATTGTTGTGTGCAAATTTTTTTTCGCATCACGTTCTTCCACAACACCGCGGATGTAGAGTATCAGGCGTTTTTTCGCCTTGGTTTTCCGCGTAGAACTAATCCTCTATATATTCTGTTAAATCTCTGTTTATCATGACATCAATTTGATTTCCGCCAGTTCTCTGCCGTAACACGTTGAAGTCTTTGTCGAAGAAGCTGCAGAATGTTACCTATTTTTACAGTTGAATTGTTTGATTTGACATATATTTTCATCATGGACCACATCATTTCAATAGAATTCAGTTCAGAATGGTAAAGAGGCAAGCGCAAACAATCTTACCGTGACTTTCCTCAAATGTGTCAATGACATATTTGTCATACTTCGTTCTCACCTCTACCAGTATGCCTAGCAACGGCCCTTTTACCATGGTATCTCGGAACTTGTAACCGTTTAGCTGCAGCCAGTTTTGAATATCATTTTTCTTCCATGAACTGTTGGGGAATTTTTTCTCCTTCGCAGAATGGTAAGAAGTATTCACCATCAAAATTACGCAGTTGTCGTGTACTTTCCCTAAAATTGCTTCGAACCCTTCGTTTGAAAGTGTCCCTATTTATTTCATCGTGATAATCCGAAGAACAACTCTTTCATTCAAAACGAAAGAGATTGCGTTCACAAAGCCATCCGCACTACCTATGTGTAAGACGATTAACCTTTTTCCTTTCCGGCTTGGATTGGCAGGTCCCGTTGTCAATCCTATGATGTTAGCATCTCTCCCAGATTTGATCGTATCATCAAGCCAGGCTCTAACTTTAACGTCACGCGGCTTAACCCACGCCTCGTCCACAAAATAAATGCTCCTGCCATCTGCGCGGTATTTACGAATTTCCTCTAAATACATCCGTGAATTTAATTTTTTCTAACAGTTTTATGCAGTGCAGTACGCCTAACTGTAGGTATTTCGTCGCTCGCCTTAATTATGCCCATTAACTTAACCCAAGCATGGCATAGTTTTCGTACGATGTTCTTTTGAAGCTCGTCAAATTGATCGTTAAGTTTGTAACTTGAAAGAGTAATATAGATGAAAAAATAAAAACACCCTAATTTTTTTGCAATTTCTCCAAGAATTTGAAGCATTTTAAAACTCAAATAATTATTCCAGTAGCAACTTTGCCGTTTTAAATAAGAAATAGTTTCCTTAATGTTGTGCACTTCTGCATCAAACTATTCTTAAGGTCGAAAATTAATGTTTTTAGTATAAAATTCATCTATCCCAGACGAAAATTCATCACTTTTGTTGAAAATGAATTCGTTCAAATAAAAATGTAGCTATCCATGTTGTGTTGCAAAGTTTCTCTTCTTTAGTTCGAAATTTAACAATTGAAAATTTAAGTATTCCTGTTCAATTTTGCTCATTTTAGTTGAAAACTCATCTCTTGTTGAAAAATGTGACCACTTTTTTGAAAATCAAAGTTTCTTAACTAGAAAGTAAACTATTCCAGTAGGAAACTGGACTATTGTCCTGGAAATCCAGTTTTTCTTGGGTGAGAGTTAGATATTTATCAGGAAAATTGGAGCATTCTATTTTTGGTTTAAAATTGACATTTTTTACTTAGAAATTAAACCAGTTGCTTAAAGATTAATGAAATTTGCAAAAAATTAGCCCCTTTAGTAGAAAATTGACATAGAATTGGTATAAGACGGCAAGTATGAATATATTAGTCTTAGTTGGTCGTGAAAATAAAAAAGTTGGTCAAGAAAAACCAAGAAATGACAGGGAATTTGAAATCGTCCGCCGAATCGTCAGTCTGCACTGTTAAATCAAAAGTGAGAATATCAAATCTCATTAATTATGAACAATACTTTACTTGCTTTTCTTTGCGTATATAGTAGATACAATGAACTAAAATATCGCAAATTAATATTAATTTCATTATTTTGATTTTGATTGCACAAAAAAATAAAAAATTCTATTTTCCCTTCAAGCTATGCAGAATACGAAAAAATATGAATTTACCAAAATTGTGATTCCGAAAAAGATATACAAATTCGTTAATAATCACTTCTTGATAGGACGCGTACTTTTTGTCTTGTTTGTGAAAATTAAGATTAAAAATAGAAAAGAATAAAAAATTTGTTTATATAAGAATAAAGTCACACGAAGTTTCTCACGGCTAACTATTTTGGAAAATATTTTTCTATTACTTGAAATTCATAATTGTGCATTGGCTTTCGAATCTTTACGTTAATTATTATTTCTTTGATTTTGAAGTTATACTTCCCTTTTTCTTGTTGCACTCCTGTTAGAATATAATGTACATTTATGTGAGTGAGAGAGAGAGAGAAAATGTATGACAGCGCCATCACGCGTTCACGCGTAAAGATGTATCGAGAGAGCAAGCGAGTCTTCACTTGATCGTCGGCCGCCGTGAGATGCAGTCGGAAGGCAGACTGCCGCGCATATTAATAAAGTTATTGTTAATTGTTTAGTGCCGGTGTATAATTTGTGTGCCACAATTCTCCCTTTCCTCGACCATTATCTTAACAACTCCAAAACGGAATGCCGAATGTTTTAGTCAGCCCCCAAAATTGTCGCCACCAAAATCAGTTGATTTACCAAATCATTTCCGAATTCCTATTTTCGATCCACCCACATGCATTAGCTGTGTGGTGTTTAAATGCACTATTAATATTGACTGTTTCCTGATCTTACGTGAAAATATTTTTTAATCACGACTAAGAAATAAACATAATGCTTTTCATTTAATTCTGATATATTGCTTTTCTATCGAACAACTACAACTTTTTATTTCAAAACTATGGCAAAAGATTAAAAAGATCGCAAGACAACAATCGCAAGCCAGAAAAATTGGATAGAACTAGAAAAATTATAAGCGTCGTGATCCTAATTACACTCACCGACAAAATCCAAGTAAACAAAAAATTGAACAATTAGAATGCAGCTGGCAATCTTCATTTCTCTCTAATTTTCCAATAGATTTTGTGAAAGTCGACTGTCACTGTGTCGACTGTGTGATTACTATCACACCATATTTATCTAAAGGCTCATGAATGCGTCTACTTTGATTGATTAAGATGACAAAGTTGAACACTTTTTATCATATTCGACTTTCGAGAAAAAAATCAAAAATTAAACACTTTGACAATGAAATTTGATATACTAAGATCACCCAATATTACTTTAGATTACAAAAAAGTGTGGTGGATTGTTTCGCCTAAAGTACATTCACGCAAAACAAGAAATCACTTTTGGACTGAAATGAACGGTCTGTAACAGAAAAGAATGAGTTTTTAACTAAATTGTTGAAAGTTATACATAACAATTTTTTGTATGATAATTGCATGATTTCAACCCTTTTAGACGCCTACGAAGCCGTGCTTAGGCTCTAATTTTTACTCCCTATAAAGTTAAATGTACTTTTACTCCCTTGGAAGTAAAACTTGACGTCAGAGATAAGCAATGAAAATCATACATTTATGAGCTAGCATTTGACGATAATCAGCCCACTGCACAGTGGGCCAGGAGACCCGGTTTCGTGGCCAAAAGTCGGAAAACATATAGAAATGTACAACAATGAATTGCAAGGACACTAATATATAGTTTTCGAAGGTGCTGATTCCGAATCTGATGTCAGAATTCCAGAAAACAAAATGGAGGATCCAATATGGCGGAGCCTGATTTCAAAAAATCATTGGATCCACTCAAAAAGTAGTATCCAGGGGTTTTAGAGGGCGCTGAATGCAAATCCGAAGTCAGAATTTTAAAAAAATGGCGGATTCATTATGGCGGTCATTCAACACGAAAAATTATTTGATATACTTGGAAAGTGGTATCTAGGGGTCTTTGAGGGCGCTGATTGCGAATCTGATGTCAGAATTTCGGAAAACAAAATGGCTGATCCAATATGGCGGACGATAATTTCAAAAAATTATTGGATTCACTTAAAAAGTGGTATCTAAGGGTTTTTGAGGCTCTGACTCCGAATCTGGAGTCGAAATTTCGAAAAACTAAACGTACTTGATTCTATTGAGTCCCCTTGCTCCTCACTATTCGGGGTGCTTGAGTTAAGTGAGTCCCCTTGCCTCTTACTACTCGGGGTGCTTGATTTGAGTTAGTACCCTTGCCTCTCACACTTTCAAATGGTTTTCGCTTGCAAATTGTCGTGAGTTCCATCTCCCTCTTCATCGGTCAATTCAATTTCGTCTAGCAGAATTTCAGTTTCTGAAGGATCAGCCTCTTCATCTTCTCGATCTGCTATATCCGAACTGGATGTTGCGTCTCTTGGTATCACATTTACTTGAGGCGCAGCGAGTAAAACTCTGAAATTTTCGGAAATGGGCAAAAATTTCTTCTTCTGAAGTCGCGAATGAACACTCATCACAGAAATGAGTGGATCGGAAGAATCCATTACTCTATAAAACACATCATACATATTAGCTTGGCGGTCGTGTTTTCTGCTGTGAAATTGTCTGTAATTCGTATAGTCTTTGCTGCGAGCTTCAGAAGCTTCTTCGCCAAGCATTCCTACCGGTAACACGCTTGTGCTTATGATTTCGGCTCCGTGAATGAGTATCTTATGTAACGTTGAAGGCATAGGGTACCAGTTGTAGAGAGTTACGTATATTCGGGCAGTAGAATCACAAAGTTTTCCAAACTCAAGTGGATTAATCGGGAGCTGTTGTGACATAGCGGTTAAAATTGTTTTGAAATTACGAAGTAACTCACAGTCAAGTCCAAGATGTTCTGCAAGTTCATCTGTATTTCCAAAAGCTTATCGAGCTGTGTTTTTCATCGTTCGTAGTACCAGAGCCTCCTGGTTTTGATTTATCCACTATCAATGCCAACTTGTCCCACAAAATCTCTTGAACCTTTTTTTTCCGCTGAGCAAATATTTCTTTTTGAGCAGGATATCTTTACTTGCCAGACCTTGAGAGGAAGCCTGTACGAAATGTGCAAGCAACATTCTAGTATCCTGATCCACGCATGTTATGGACTGAGTCCATACATCAACGAATTTACGTCTGGTAGAAATAGGTCCTTCAGCTTATTGGACAGGTCATTGAAGAACTTAGGAGTTGCATGACAGATGGGGCAAGTTTGCATGGTTTTTTTTCCTGTTATTATGTTCAGTACTTTGCCGTCTATCAATGTTAAGAACAAAGAAAAATGGATTCGAATACTCCGTCTATCAGTTAATGCAACTCTATGAGTTTCTAGTTTGTCAATTTGATTCTCAATGTTCTTTTTTTGATTCAAAACATTTGCCTCGGTTTCTTTAGTTTGCAGTATCAGAATAGGGCGACAAGATCTTGGCGATTAAGACGCTCTGTTATTCCAAAGAATAACATTGTCCGCATTGGACAATCTTAAAGGGATGAGAGAAGTTACAAACAAGCTTTCATCACTGAGACTCTCATTGTCTTCTGCTGATTTAAAAGATTGCTTGTAATGTGAATGATGAGTACTACCACCTATACCCCACGAAGAACCGCACTTGAGAACAGTATACAAATCTTTCTTATCAATTCGATTTGCTGCATAGCATGAAGCCATTATTAGTTTCTCCGGATCGGGCTTCTATTCAGTACTGATTTTTGCAGATTCCCGCCGCTTTGAGCGATCAGATTTCTCATGAAATTCTAGGCTTGGACGACCAAGATGAGAAGATGTTAGATGTTCTCGCTCAGTTTTCATGGTCAATAAAACTGGAAATTCGGAATTCAACCATTCAGCATTTTTCGTCTCAAACTTATCCATGATCCTCCTCGCAGCTTTGTATTTTTCAGAGCGTCTACTTTTGAGAGCTCTCAAAGAGGCTTTTAATCTTTCAACATCTGCACTTTCAATGTTATTGAAATTCAATTCCATTTTTGATAAGATGTAGAAAACAGTTGATTCTACATTATCAGTTTTGAGGAGTTCTCCAAGAACTTCCCTTTTAGTGAATTTCGTCATTTTATATGACAAAATGTTGAAATATAGAACACAATATGGGAACGACAGTGACAAACAGGGAGAAGAGAAAAGAATAATTTGTTAACTTATTCAGAAAATTTATATATTGAACACGTATATATTTTCTACATCAATTATGTTCATTAATATTTTATTAATATCTACGCACGGAATGTGGACGGAAAGCGGATTGCCGAAACAAGTCAGTTCGCACGTCCTCGTTGATGCGGCTAGGAAAACAAATGAAAGTAAGCCAGCAGCAGCGCAGCGCACTACACGCCATGGCATGATCGTGCGCGGCCATGTATATATACTATAAGCAGCGAAACAAATGAAAAGTAGCAAAAAGTAGCACACCTATGCCTGAGTGCACATCCTAAGGAAGACATTCGTATATTTTAGAACTCAATATGTTGTGTTATGTCATGTTATGAGCAATCGTGCTCTGCTGTATAATCTTGTTCCACATTCACTAATAATATGATTGTATTAAATTGCGATTGACAATTCCAGATTCAATTGACTTCAGAGAAAGTTTACACTTTGATTAATAAAATAAATGTAGGTAGGAGATTTGGAATTGATTTCTTGGAATAAAAAAACGTATCCCACGAACGTCAGTAGCATTACTAATTTTAGCAAGATTTTCTTCTTTGTGCCTATATCATCGGAACAAAAATTCATCAATCAACGTATAATTTTCGTCAAAAATACTTCAATTCTTCCTCAGTTTAGTAGTCCATTTCATTTTTCCGAATTCAAGAATCGGTTGTTGGCAACGAAATCGGGTCTCCTGGCCCACTGTGCACTGACCATAAAAACTGTAAGGAAATTGCTGTTGCCGGTAATAGAATTGTATGTAATAAAAAATAAACTCTGCGAAAGATTTTTTGGAACTTATTGAGAACCTATTCATTGTCTCCCGAGTTTAGAGACGCAAATGACAACCTTTCGTTCTCTTCCTTGCCCTTTCTGTAATAGAAAGTTAATTATAAATTTTCAATGAATCAATTTCATTGTTTGACTATTGTCTACGCACAATACAAAATTTTTAATCTGAACTACTTCTCATTTATTTCAAAAATTATGCTGACACAATATCTGTAGAATTATAAGTAACAACATACTTTAAACAAATAATAATTGGTCAGTTCCTGCTACGTTGCAATAATCAACAATACTGGTTTCTCTATCTAAGATCTAAGATTTATTTGTTGAAAATCAAAATAAAGGATTCAATATGATGAAAATTTTATAAATAATGATTAACGTGGTCTAGCTGAAAATAAAAAAATGAAAGTTTTTTGGGTATGACCTTTGTAAGTGTAAACTCTGAACGACAAATTAATCGCTACAAAACGATAGTATATGATTTAAAAATGTTGAAAATATAACGATAAACAAGCATAGTGTGTGGATATTGTAACTAAGTTTCACAAATTTCGCGTGCCTACCGCTAAACACGACCTGGTCGGAGGTTGCCTAGCGCATCTCATGGGTACTAATTCTACCCACTTGGTATAAAGGTCATCGAATACCACTAGATATTCGAAGCCTACAGCTGTCTTTGACCACAATTTTATTACGTCGGTGGCCACTGCTGGTCAAGGCTGTGGGACCATCCTACGGACCATTAGACCCGCTGCAGGCCTTTAGTTAGCCTTGATTCGATTGCAGATGTCGCATTATCGAAACCATGGAGAAATGTCTCGATAAATACCGGGCCTGTATTATTGAATCGAGGCTCTCTGTTATGTCTTGTCTATTGCCAGATATGCAGCTTGTGGATCGTTGTGTACCTCGTCGAAGACTTCCTGCCTTCTCGCAGTTGGTACTACCAACTTCCAAGCTTCTAGGTCTCCGAGAACCGGATCTATCAACGGATTTGGACGGTATCGTTAAAGAAATTCCATCTACTATCTTCCACCCATGGAATTTTATAGGAGTCTCTTCCACCTCGCTACGTCGTTTGCGATATCACTCGTCCTCCACCGGCTCCATGGCGGCTATGCGTATTGCTACTTCCTCCTCGTACATCCGATAAAGGGCATTAGACACATGGTGCAGAACTCCTTTCCGATGTACAATCTCAAAATCGTATTCGAGGAGGTCAAGTGCCCATTGCGGCAATCAGCCTGTTGGATTGCGAAGGTTGTGTAACCATCGCAACGAACTGTGGTCAGTGATCACTATGAAGTGGAAACCCTGTCTGGAGCGCAAATGGGACTTTCGTTCTAAGTAGTTTGTTTAGATGTCCCGCATCAGTTGCAAAGTTGGGTATAAAACGACGGTACAACGAAGCCATTCCCAAGAACCATCTCAGCTGCTGTAAGCGGTCTATGACTGTAGCTACCCATTCTTGATTATCATTAAACGTCTCACTAACAATGACTATGTCATCGAGATACGCATAGACGTTAAGTTCCATGTCTGGCCCTATGAGGGAGTCTACCAGTCGCTGGAATGTCTACTATCTTCGGCCGTCGGAATCTGGTGGGATCTCGACTATAAATCTAAGATCCTGATAACTAACGTGTCCAGTTCTTGTCGCTCCTCAGCTGTAATTTCTTGAAGGCTGCAACACTGGTCTAATTTTGCCAGATTTTCATCCATCCTTTCCACTTTCAACTCAGTACCTTCCTTGGTATAGTAGTGGACCACTTCCGAGTAGTCCGACATATACCAGGTTCGCTTGCTCCCAACGCGTACGATTCCGAATGTGTGGATGAAGTCCATATCCAAGACTGACTGTCTGACCATACCGGCTGCATTCCTAACTGCCTGATTCGATCACGTATGCAGGGTCGCTTGATACCTTTCTGCGATGACCAAACCAATATCTCCCATGATTGTTCGGGATGCACCGCCATCGATTATATCAAGGACCTTAGGGGTATTAGCAATTCGGGCAGTCGTAAAGACTTGCAAGGTAAGCCCTCTGTCCTCCCTAGGAGGCTCCTTAACTTCCAATCGTAGCTGTAACGAAGATCCTCCATCTATAGATGCGACCGAGAGCTCATTCGACTTGAACAGGCCCAGCATCACCTGATTCTCTTGCCAGAGGTTGGGTTTTTCTCTGATTCTCTTTCTTTTATTAAGAACGATGATATTTAATTTCTACCGTGCTCGTCACCCGGGTCTAGTTCGATGAAGTTGACGGATATTTTACGGGAATGGCGTTCGTATTCTGTGCTATCCCCACTGCCGCCGGCTCCACTAACTGAAGCCTATTCTCTTTCGGTAGGAATCTGTCGTCCTCAGGGGTCAATTCGGAACTAGAGGAAGAAGGGTTGACCCTCATGCCTTATCCCTTTTTTGGTTTCCCAAACAGTTGCCGGAAAGATCGCATTTTTCGTGGTTACTTTCTCTTTGCCACACCGGCCACAGTGTGGCGTCTCCGATTTTTCCGACCACCGATTTGGACGTAAGCCTTCTGTCGGCAGTTCCAACATTCAACCTCAGAATCATCCCGCTGTTTTTTTTGAGGTGATAAGCATTTTAATCAGGTCGGCTAACTCCAACAAGCTCTGTGACATTTCGCTATCAACTGAAATTGGGACAATAGTCGTCACAGAACTGCTCTTTTTAGCCGGAGGCCCCTTCCCTTTGTAGGAATATTTAGGAATAAGGAACATTTCTGGGGGTGGTGGAGCTAGATCCTTACCTAATGTGGACGCTACGTGTTCATATTCCGCCGCTAGGACCGCCAGAACGTTATAGTCGGTAAATGCGTAACGCCTGAAAGTCCCCCTAAAATTGGATCTAAGATTCGCGTATACCCTACTCAGTTGGATCTTGAGATCCATTGGCCTAGTTGAGAGCTGATATAGACCATACATGCAGGTCAGATTGTTCGCTACTGGTTCATCTTGACCTTGCCTGCGTGAAAGGACCTGTTCATCCAGCCTTTCTTGGTAGAATGTATTCCCAAAGCGGGCATGAAAATGCCACTTGCACTGGCCCTACCTATTCCACCTTAATCTATTCTAATGGAACTAGTGCCACACAATATCCTTTAACAGGAAGGGCATCGCGACTAACAACTCCTTGTCCATGAGGAAAGAAGCGGCTCTGTCATTTTCAAACCTCCACAAGAAATTATCCACGCTTGAGCCCTTTTACCCATTAAAACTGACGTTCCTCCCTCCCACGATTCTTGTCACGTTCCTTGGTATGCTGAGGGATCACATGGGGCCTCGCCCTTAGCCCTGAGCATCCCTGCAACTCGTACTGCCTTCCGGTTCAATTCCAAACGGACCTCGCCGCCCAAACGAGCCTTGTTGCGCATAGGCCCTGTATGCCGGTCTTTTATCCCACTCGTGGAAGTACCTGTTCTGCACCTCACAACTCTGCTCCCTATTCTGTTGCTATAGTTTTCGATATGTCTCATGTTGGTTCTCTCTGCCCGTTCAAGCATACCTTTTATCTTGGGCCGAACTAAATTTCGCGCTTTCGTATGGTCCTGGGGACTCGCGCCCCCTATACCCTGTGTCTTACGGCATACTCTTGGTTTCTTCTGACACTGAGAAATTCGGGGGCCCGTACTTATCGTGATCTGGCCGGGGATGGCCCAGGTGGGAAACCTAGCCACTAGACGGCTGCCACTTACCTGCTGAGCGCTAAGTATTCAAGCAGTCGGCTACCTGCCTCCCTGAATACTAATTTTGAAAAGCATGATTTACGAGTTATTTAGCCATAACTCAGATGGGAATATGTAAGAATTCTGAGTAAGATGAATCCAAATGAATCCTAATGAATCCAATTAATGCTAATGAATCCTGAGTGAGGTACCCTTCCCTTTCTTCCATCTTCCAGTTCATTTTTTATTTCTTTTGTCTCATATTCTAAGGCTCAGTATATTTGCCTTTTTATGTTTCAATTTAAATTTTTCCATTATTGTATTGCAATCATGTAATGAAGCCCATCCTCCTTTGTTCATCCTCTGCCATTAACACTATATCGTCGGCGTATGCAAGTGTCTATTCGAATTCAATCCTAACTTCTTCCGATACTCTGACTGAGCAGAAACCATCCCCTACTTGCTGTCCTATCTTAATACTGCTTTTTCTCTCTCTAAAAATTTCCGATACTTTTTTTTTATTAAACTATCTCGTATTTCCCTTTATCACCAAAACCTTTTCTTTCTGGACATTGTCCGAGCAGATAAAAGCCGCCCTCAAGGCTGCGAATATTGCTATAAATACCCTTATAGAGGGGAGAAAAGGGTAATTATAGCAATATTCGCATCCTTGAGGGCGGCGTTTGTCTGTCCGGACAGTGTCCAGAAAGAAAAGGTTTTGGTGCAAAGGGAAATACGAGATGGTTTAATAAAAAAAGTATCGGAAATTTTTAGAGAGAGAAAAAGCAGTATTAAGATAGGAGAGCAAGTAGGGGATGGTTTCTGCTTAGTGAGAGTATGGGAAGAAGTTAGGAATGGTGACGAATAGACACTTGCATACGCCGACGATATAGTGTTAATGGCAGAGGATGAACAAAGGAGGATGGGCTTCATTACAGGATTGCAGAAATACAATGATGGAAAAATTTATATTAGAACATAAAAAGGCAAATATACTAAGCTTTAGAATATGAGACAAAAGAAACAAAAAATGAACTGGAAGCTGGAAGAAATCGAAGCGTATCTCACCTGTATTCTGGCATACCCAACCCACGTCCTCTTTCCCTTACTTCCTTCCTGCTCAGCTATGATTCTTAACTTAAACTGCATATTGCTTTCTACTTATGTCAACTTATACTCTAGTTTCTTCGAGCTTCTATATAAAGCTCTCTAATTAGCCATCACTTCATTTTTTCGTTGCCCTTTATCAGTACGTTTTTATTTCTTTCATCGCTTTCTTTCCTTTCTAATCTTCTTTCTACTTTTCCTAAGTCTTTCCCTCGCCCTATTCAAACTCTCCCATCACCAAACTCCTGGTTTGACCTTTCCATCTTTATTACCCTACTTCTTAACTGTGATACATTCTTATTATGCTTATCCTACTCTTCTAACCTTGTACTAAACTTTGCATCTTTTTCCACATTTGCCTATCTTCTTTCCATTTTCGCATCTGTTTTTTAGGTTTGTCCATCTCTTTCGAAATTTCTTGTAGTGTTTCCTCTCCTCTTTCTTTCTATCTTTCTTCGTTACAATAGTAAATCTACAATCAAAACATGAATTTGGACACCCAAATGTAGAATGTTTGACCGATAAGATTATTTTTCAACTGGAAATATGAATTTTCAACAAAACAGTCAATATTTGGCAAAATATTTGAAGTTTCAAGACAGTTGATAAATTTTCCAGAAACCATTTAAATTTTTAACCAAAAAGATTGACTTTTTTTTGAAAAAATTGTTAGATTTTGAAGAAAATACGCAGGTTGTGTCTTCATTCTATAAATATATAAAGTATACACATAAGATTTTTTAGGGAAACATTTTTATTTCAAAAATTACGTACAACCTCAGAAATTGTAAACAAAGTTTAAGGGTTTCACAATGAAAACCTCTATTTTTTGTTTTCGGACGTAAACGATGTTCTCATCGTTCCCAATAGGAGAGCGATGAGAAATCAGATCAAGACAGTGATACAGAATTAGAAGATCTGGCTATCTGCTTAATCTCAATGTTGCTCCAGGTTAATCCACCTAGGTGCAAGATGCGTTGGGAAAGGCTTTAGCTCCCCCATATAAATATGTTTGTCTTCTGGCATTAGCACATAGATAGTTGTCGTTGAAGTTAGATTCAGATCTATGCGTTTACCTACAGGGAGTCGTACAAGCTCTGCACTATAAAGTCCCTGCTCTACTTTCACAAAAACCTTGTATTTTCGAATATTTAGATCATAAGGTGTGCGGACCTCCACTCTGATATCCGATTTTAAAAATGTTGTACTCCAACCAGGTTTGTGTAAAAAAACTCGGTTGATCGGATCATTCCTCTCATAGCCAGTTTTTAATTTCATCCAGCTGGGAACACCATTGCTGTACCATTCCAGGCGCAGAGTTCCACAAAGAACACGATTAGCTGGCATCTGTAAATAAATATCGCCGATACAACCAGGCATATAGCACGTATCAAGAGGATTTTCTCCAGAAATTTGTGCGTTGCTTTCTGAGGCTACCATGGCACCTATTTATAAAAAGACAAGAGATTTATCAATTCCACTAGAAAAATATCTGTGAGTGAGATGGTCAAGCTGGACTAGTCTAAGTTCTATGAAAATTCAAATTAGATCATTTAAAATTCACTTCTTTCATACAAATTACTAATAAAATGTATAATATCAAATTTAATTCGAGACACTTTGCATTTCTAACATTCCAAGTAAAAAAATTTTTTTAAATCAAGCATCAGATTTCGATTCAACGACTCTAAAAACTAATCTTCAAAATTCAAAGGGACGGACCCAAAATGGCAGGCGTGAATTATTAAAAATGTTCGGATATTGATCAAATTAGCTACTTAAATTTTTGTGGTTGCTCAATCGCAATACGATGCTTGATTGTGAACATTTAACTTCGCGGATCGAAACTAGTGGACCAAAATAATCAAAAATGTTTAGAACTTGCTCGGATTGTTTATATTTAAGTTTATGGGGTCTTCGAAATGAAATCTGATGTTAAATTTTTTAAATTTAATATAGTGAAGACGAATTATTAAAAGTGTTTGGCCCTTTATAAAATTGTTAATACTTAGGTTTTTGAGATCGCTAAATCAATTTTATGTACTTTGAACTTTAAAAAATCCAACATCGGATTTGAAATCAACGACCCAAAAATCCAACTTTCACTAACTGTATCCAGATACAAACATGTTTACTATTTCATGCCCACTATATTGTATCCGCCATTTGGAATTTTGAAAATCCACCTTCAGATTTGTTTTCAGCAACCGCAAAAACATTGATTAATTTTTTAATCAATCAATGAAGAAAAAAATTGGAACCAAATTTGTGAATATTTAGGTCAAAAAGTGAATTTTTTATACCCAAAAGACCAGATTTTAACAATCCTATAGATTCAGTAACTTATTAACTAAAAAGATGCATTTGAAAGCAAAATTCTCAATTTAGAAAGACAGACTTTCAAGAAAATGAAAAATTCAACTTACTGTGTGGTCTTGGTACAAGTTGACGTGATTGGTTAGTATGTTCTGCAGAAGTAGACACATGGCGTCCAAAATACTGATCATAGGAATGCTCCGAAGAACCCAAATCATTTAACAGGCTTGTTACATCATGTACAGTCAAAATCTCATGATTTTCAGGAGAAGGTGCGTTTAAGTCGTTTTCTCGCCTTCGTGATGATCCTGTAAAAATCTAATGATATATACAAAACGCATCATACCTTAGCCAAACAATCTAGATGTTGATTCAGATCGTTTAATATTTAATTTTCGTCATACTAAATCTGCCATTTTGAATTTTAAAAATCCATTTTTAGATTTGGTTTCAGCGACCTTAAAAACATTGACCCTGCAAATATCACGTGATTATGAAGTGTTTTTTCTCGGAAATATTTTTGGCTCTCTATGTTCTTCTTCGTCTGACTGTGAATGGGTGGAAATTTAATAAGTTAATTTAGATTTATCTGTTTTGAAGTTTTTTCTATTATATAAACTAGCTCCTGGGCATGAACATCATGGATTTAGAACAAGGGAAATCAAGAATTGGAGAAAATTAGGATATTCAACTGCGAACACTACTTCAATATTAGCGAATGCAAGATTCAAATATTATCTCCATCCATACCCATCTTTTACTGACGCTAACCTTACATCTGTGTGACAGGAAATTATTCCCATCCATTATTTAATTATAAAACTTTAGTAACTTAATCATCCGTGAACGTCAAGCTGCGAATCTATATCCTGTAGTCGACTTCGAGAATTTGAAAATAGAAATTTAAATGCAAATTTTTTGTCGTTACGTCAGGCTCCTGACCGACCTCTGTTTTGATTGAGGGTCAGAGGGTCTTGAAACCCAAACGTGCTTCACGCAACGGCAATTGAATTATTTGAACACAAGGGAAAAAAGCGCGCTACTCTCTATCCGGACTCCGTCGGAAGATATTGTATTGTGAATTCTGTCGGAGGTCTGGTTCCCGACTATAACTAAGAATATTATTATAAAGTAAGGAATTATGTTGTCGATTTCCTAGAGGATAAATTATGTAAGTAAAAGTTTATATGAAATGGATTGATTTCTGGAATTTCGCTTATAGTATTTCCAAATTATTGCTGTGATTACCCAATCGAACTACCCAATTTGGCGTAGTTTCTGCTCTGGTTCATTTTAAACATTTCCTTGATAATTAGGAATTCAACTAGCTGGTGCTCAACGCATTTAATTATTTAAAATGTATTAACTCGAGCCTGGTAAACTCTGACCCAAGACGCGCCAAGTAAAGCGACGAATCTTGTAGAAGAAAGTAAAGTTTTACTATTATTCAATTACCTGAAAATTCGACAAAATTCTTATCCTATATCATCCATAAGCAAGGCCGCTTAATCATTGCTGAAATGCTGAGATACTAAATATCTCCAGACAAGCTTTATGCTTCTGCAGAGTCATTTGTCTGCTTCGATGAAAGTTTCGAAATCAAATTAAGACAGTTTGAATCCGATAAATTCCTAACCATTGCGGTTCTTAATCTGTTTCCTATTACGTTTAATTATTTTTCAGTAAAAATTGGTACCTCAAGTGTGGCGAAATTTAGGGTGAAATTTAGGATGGCGAAATCCTTAATCTTTACGAAGAAAAATGGAATTCGAAAAATAGGGACTGAGTCCTGTATTTCGAGCAAACTGAATCTAGGTCGAATTTTGTTATAAGGGCTCTGTGTGCTCAGCTTTCAATTCAGGAGCAAAGTGATACCTATTGTGGCAGCCCACAGTGGCTGCGTATAGTTCAGAAATCAGTCCCGACTCAGTCAGGAAAGAGGCTCGAATTATTCACCGTTGATCAGTACACTTAAATTGCAGTTTTCAGTCCACAATTTCTGAACACAATCCTGAATACACATGCTGTGGGGTGTTTGAACGCATTATTTATATTAATTTCGAGGTTGCATAGCGTAACAGTAATAATACTCTTTCATTAAAAATTTGTCTTCTTCATATGTAGATTGAACTTTTTTGTTGAAACTTCCATTTTTTCGGGTTAAATGATATATTTGACGAATCTCAATAGTAATTTTTTCAGAATAAAATATTTTGCTACTGTATAAAAAATTTGTTCACTTGTTCCTTTTTGCACAAAAGAAGAAGCAAATTTCTTATAATAATTGCTTATTACTTATTTTTTGCATCTCAAGGCAATTGATATGAAAAGAAAAAGGGTTGGTAAAACTAAAAGTTATTTTAAAAGGAATTGACATTACTATCGGGTTTAATAAGAATCGATCAGTTATTTACTAGTACTTGAAATATTAATTTTTTTTCTATAAACTGAAATACTTATATTTTCAAATTGTTACTTACTCAACACAGATTGATCAGTCAGTCGGCTTGATTGGCTAGAAGAAAGTTGGATGCGGTGAGGCGACCGAGAGCGTTGTCGCCGAGATGAATCACCTTGTGAACTTAATTCTGAAAGGCCAAATAGAAATAAATCAATTGTTTATTTTGCATACAAACACTGACAAATCAATAAGTGACATATAAGTTATACATAACATAACTTAATTCGTTAATAATATTATAACTTAATTCAGATTGATCCAGTTTTATTTTTATTTTTATTTTTATTATAAGAACAAGATCCTCAGTATCAACATCATAGACGTGCGACAAGTAACATCGAAAATTGAGGATTTTTAAGGTATTTAACTCTGACCAATACTTTAATATGACAAGAGGCAACATTTTAATATTCGCTCCATTATCCTCCATGTTCGAATGCCGCTAACCTAGCACCTATAATTCTGCAGACATCTTACCGGCCCTAGTGGAAGTTTCGGAATGAAAATGAAGCCGTTTGAATTCACTCAGCTCCAAATCATTCCAGTACATGATGAGAACAAAAATAGCGCTGGGAAGAGCTTAAATTAATCAATAGTGAAAGGCTGACAATTATTGGGGAACCCCAAGTAGAAGGCGATTCAGAGGGCTCGCTTACACCTGATCTGATTATTAGCAGTGAAGATAAACTACTTGCGATAGATGTTAGTGATTGTTAAGAAACTGAGCAATCCCTTAAATCTGCTAGAGTACAAAATGTTCGAAAGTATGTCAGTGTCATGAGAAGCTCAATAGAGATGGCACATGTTTTTTTGGACTATGTTCAGTGACGCTGATTCATGACTGTATGTCGCGAAAATTACTTCACATAGGAGTAAACGAAAATTATGGACCGAACTTTATTATTGTCAGTGGTGTACTCGAAGCCTGATGGAGCCTAGGGCCGCCAGGCCACTTATTTTAGAGGCGTTTAAAGGTATGGTGGGGCCTGGCGGTGCCACGCCACTTATTTGTCACTCAGAAAATGTTTCTAGTTCGTATTAAAAGAGCGATTTGCACAATATTGAGAATTTAATTTTAAGGCAAATGAAACCCAACTTTCCCCAAACAAAGCAACTGAAAAATTTAATTTGAAATTTCTGAAACGCAATAAACTGTAAGCTTTAAGAAAATTCATTAATATCGCCTTTTCAACAAGAATGGTTAGAAATTTCATTTTTCGGGATAAATGATCAGGATCATGTTCATGATCATAATCATGATAAATAATCAAGAGTAAAATATTTGTAGTTAAAAATATTTTGCAACTGTTTACACAATTTCTTCATTTGTTTATCTTCACACAAAAAATTAAGAAAATGCTCATTTTTCCGCATTTCTTGTAATACGTCGCTTATTCATCATTATTTTCTGATCTCAACAGAATCAATCTGAAAAAATATCTTTCCATAAAACTAAAAAAAAATTATTTAGAAAAATATTTTTGTCTAAGGAAATTACTACTATGAAACAAAAAATCATTGTTTGACAAAATTAGATATTCAGTTTTGAAATAATAAAATAGTGAATAGTAAGCAGCTGATGCAGCTGTGTCACTGTTTATACAAATGCAAATTTAAGTAGGAGAATATTTGTATTCATTGATAACATTTTTTCGTATTCAACGCTATAGGTTCTACTTTTTTTTATTGATTTTTGAAAAAAAGACTTTCTTATCCCGTTTTTTTAAATAACAAATAAGACATATAATAAACAAAACTAATTAGAAAAAATTACAGATAAATAGTAAAGTTACAAGAACTTTTTGTCACAAGTTTTACTTCAAAAATAGCAACAAAATTATAACAAGCTGTGATGGGAAATCTGAGGAACGACTTAATCCAAGAAATCCCAGCACGTCAGAGTTCTGACATAACCTCAAAAAACATCATACAATTGTTCTTTTTTAATTCCAGGGGTCAGATCATCTTTATTATATGTTTTGGGCGGCTGAATCTGAATCCGAGGTCCAAAATAATCCAAGCACTTCAGAGATCTGAGATAACCTCAAAAAACCTTATAAAATTTTTCTTTTTCGATTCCGGGGGTCAGACCATCTTTATTATATATTTTTGGAATCGCTAAACGCGAATCCGAGGCCCGAAAAACCCCAGGATGTCAGGTTTTGGGCATAACCTTCAAAATACATCGTAATCTAGGATATTCAATGCTTCAACGATTTGAGGTAAGCCCTATATTAAGCAAAAATCAGTTTTACCCATAAACCCTATTCTTACTACCTTTCTAACATAACACCATAAGATCTATTATAACGACTTGTATAAATGACAAGTTAAATGAAAAGAAAGGAGATTAAAACCATGACGTGCTAGATTTTTTTTAGGCTATGTCAGAGATTTTTTGCTAGTTTTTTAAAGGTTATGTCAGAACATGGTCTAACCCCCAGACCCGGAATAAGCTTTTTCTTTGTGTGGCTGATAATCATTGTCCCGTTTTGTCCCTGTAGTCATTTTTCCCTAATTGCTGCTAATTGTAAAGTATCTTTTACAAAAAAGACCGTTATTTGCATTCATCAACCGCGTTATTAATTACAGAAATTGGTGAAGTTTTTAGATTTTCAGGGGGGAGGGGGTAAAGATAATGTAAATAATTTCCAAACACCGGTAAAAAAGATTACTCTCAATATTTGTTATTATTTAATTCATTCCATAAAATAGTAACTTTATACGATTTAAAGTATTATTTACTCAAATAATAATTGTTTAAACTATTTTAAATAATTTTAAACTATTCGCAATCTTGTCATTCTTCCATTTTTCGAAAACTGAGATATTCCCATTGAAACCCCCATGTAAATTTTAAAAGCCCGGGGTACCGGTTAATGATGCCCAATTTGGAAAACAAGTATGAAATCTCTTTTTCCGCAAAACGTTTATCACCAAACGGAAAGCTTACGACAAAATTAGGAAATATAGGATCCATATGGTATAGTCTAGAGAAAATAGATAAATAAACATTGAAACATGAATTTATACACAAATATTTTTCAATTGCAAAGAAATTTGAAGAAAGCGATTACATTTCACTCGGATTTAATGCTTTTTTTTAAACAGCTAAAAATTGTGTTTTAAAAAGCTCGCAGAAGATGGCAAAAGAATATCTGAAGACCAAAGACGCAAGCCTCAAAAAGTGGATATATTTAGAAAAATTATAAGCGTGGTCACCCTAATTACACTTACCAACAAAATTCAGGTAAAACAAATATGTAAGAATTAGAATGCAGCTGAAGATCTTCATTTTTCTCCTGTTGTCCAATGGATTTTGTGAACGGCGAATCGAGAAATTTCGAATTTATTTATTGGTATATATATATGGTAACAATCATCAGATTACTAGGAGCTTTTTGGAACCATGAAAATTTTTGCCATGATAACAGAAACTGCCACGTTACAAAGACCACTCTATGTTTTTCACTTACAGAAATTTATTTTTCTACTGTAAGTAAACATTTCGGCGTTTATCATCAAGTAATATTTGTTTGCCGTCTTATGATTGCGTGTACTTTTATTGGTGTAATGTGAGCGAACAAAGTTAAACGCTTTTTCTAAAAGAAGTCTTTTTAAAAAAATGCAGACATTTTTACAATTAATTGAAATTAACGAAGATCATCTAAGATTACACAGGACTGCATATCATTAGTCTGGATTTCACAAAATTTTTCAATTAAGATATATAAATTTTAATCCAAATAATTGCATGATATCGTCAAGTTTTAAATTGAATTAATTATTTTTAAACAAAAAAGGACAAAAAAGTTGCAACAAAATACATCATTTTTCTAACCAATATTTAATTTTACAACGAATGAAAAATAAATTTTCTAACGTCGAATAGAATTATTGCGTTTTTTGATGAAGAAAAAAGAACTCTTACCAAAAAAGTACATTTTTAACAATAAAGACGAATCCTTCACTGAAAAATTCATTTATCTCTCAAACAAGACAAAGTTTCAACAAAATACATCAATTTTCAACAAAAATCTTGAAATTTAAAGTCAAAAAGACACGCAGATTGAACTTTTGAAATTAAAATATCATTTTTCAACAGAAAGGGTAATTTTCTACTAAGTAGTTAAATGTTCATAATAATGGTTTAATCATTAAGCAAATATTTACATTTTTTAACGAAAATATGAATGTTTAAAATACCCGATTGTTAATCAAACAGTTTAGTTTTCTACAAAAGTATTGAATTTTCAAGCCAACGAGAAAATTTTCTACCTACGGAGCGCAACTGTCGTTCCTGGCGCTTCACGCTCTATAATATATATTTATATTATACCGCGCTCCATAATGTATTTGCCTCGCGCTAAGCGCTCGGTCTTTGTATTTTCCACAGATTTGTGCATAGAACTTTTCAAATTACAGGTTAAAGCATCGACAAAATTTATTTGGTGATTGTGAATGCTCTTTCGTTAAAACTCTTTCAGCTTAATCGAACACATTCTCATCACGTATTTCGTGCTTCGCAATCAACTTTATTCACAATGCGAAATTTTCTACAGTATGATCAACACTGTTATATCAAATGTATATTATATTTATTTTTATAATTCAGTCTAAGTTTGCTTATTCACATATTGCATATAATTTACAAATTTTATTTCTCCTTCTTACTTACTCCTTCTTCTTTTGCCCTAATTTTCATTCTTCCTACGCTAAAAATCTATGATTTAAATAACTTTATATTTTTACAATAAATAACATGCATTAGTATCGAAACAACATTAATTTGATTTTCTTATTTTTATAATTAAAGAAAGTGCGCATTCTAGTAAAAAAAATGTTATTAACATTTTTATTGCAACTTGTGCCGTTTTGTCGAAATTTTTTTTTGTTTAATCTCATTTTTTACGATCGAAAGAAAATTGACTTTTCTTTTCTAAAAATTATAAATCAAGAATATGTATATCCTTTTCGAGTGAACAACTTTTCTCGTTTACTTTTTTTTCGTGCCTTGCGTCATTTTTATCATAAATTTTCTTTTTTCATTTTATTTTTCATAATTAAAAGGAAAATTACGCTTTCTTTCAAAAGAGAAGAAAATATCAAAAAGTAATTGATAAGAAACTTATAGATTTTTATCAAATGCAAAATTTATCTCTACTTACGAGTATCTTTTTTCGTATTTTCCAGAGTTTGACTACGCAATGGAATTTTGGATTTTTTATGCTGCCAAAATTTGAATTATCGATTTTCCAAAAAACTTTAGAAAGTGCTTACAATAATTTTTTAAAGCGTTTTGACTGTTTGCATATCGTGCATTATTTGACTTAAGCGGTTCATTTTAGTTTTTTTGTTTTTTTCGAATTTTTTAACTGCTTTAACTCTGGTAATTTTTTTATCACAAAAGTCATGAGAATAAACTTTTTTCACCTTTTCGATTACTAAAAGTAACTGTACAAAGAATTTTTTAATCTCAAAAAAGTGGTCTTCAAAAATTTTAAAATGCCCTCAATTTTTTAATTTTTATATAAAATGCCTGGCTAACGAATTTGAACTGTAGCTTAGGACACTAGAAAGTGTATCCAATGTCAATCCAATCTATCAACTCTTTCGAAAGTTTTCGTGCTTACGAAATAAAAATCTACTGACGCACAGAGAGACATACACACACACACATTCTTAAAATACTGTTTTTCATATTCAGGGGTTCTCAAAACGTGGCTATTTTATAAAAACTGGAGGGGGGTCAAATTTGACAAAAATCTAATACCTTCTCTGATGTGTATGGACACATGTACTTTTTTAAATATAGTATAACTTTTAACTAAATAGTTGATTTTTAAACCAACTAACCGAAATTTTCATCAAATCAGTAGATATTCTAACAAAAGAGGATAATTTTTAAGAAAAAAAATACAGTTTCATTAAATCAGATTGATTGTCTGTAAACCAAAACTATTGTGCAACGAAACGGATAAATTGACAACTAAGAAGAGACATGTTCAACCAAAACAGCAAAATTTTTATTTTCATTATAACAAAATAATTATCTACTAAAGATATTAATTTTTTATTTTTTCCTATTACCTTGAACATTGATCGTGTATTCTAATGTTTCGTTTAATTGTAATACGAAGTGCTTGATTTATGGCGTAATCTGAGAGGTTTCACAAGTATTGTTCGTAGTTTGAAAAAATTGAATTTTGAAGGCAATTTTTCTGATATTTGCCTAGAAATAAGTGAAGCAGTATATTCACTTGCTTGAGGGTAAAGGAAAGAAAATTCAAATCTAACTACTAATTATATTTCTAGCAACTGAGAATGAACTTAAATTAATTACTCGCTTCTTTTATCACTTAATATTAATATTGTTATTACGATTTTGGCTAGAGGTTCCAGAAATAATTTCAAACTTAAGTTCAGTCAATTGATCGTTTATTAAACGACCCTCTCCTCTGTTGCTCTACATTATTATTTGATGAATCTGATGCCTATTGATTACAACGGAAAAAGTTTTACATGTAAACGGTCTGTGTAAAAGGTAGAATAAAGACTTTAAATTGAAAAAGAGGAGGAAGAAGTAAAAAGTTGTTTACAGAAGGGTCCTATGGAATAATTTCATATTTACTTTAGATTTGATCAATATTGCTATAACCAATCGCCATTGGTGACAAAGCTATCCAGATTTTCCTTCCATCCTTCTTCACATTTTTGATAATGAAAAAAATTTCGATGGATGGACCATCATCAAGGCTGCTCCGGCAGCTAGTATGCCCATTCCCAGGATTCAAGAGTTCCAATTTAAATTAGAAGCCCCCGATATCTGAGGGCAATCATGCAGATGCAGTATGCCTCACATTCTGCTTCCCTCAACGGGAAGGCTTGGCAGTTTTGACAAGGTCTTTGTCAGCAGAGGGATACTTTTAGTAACTAGTGAAGGGGAAATTCCATCACTACAGGATCATCTTGCATTGCACTGTTTCCTGGTTCCGTACATGAAACGCAGCTGCACCTCTACCCAAGTTTCCTGATTTCGCTTACCAGCTTAAGCGGCCCTTGAACGTGCCGTCACTCTAGGGCTGCAAAAATTTCCCCCAAAATGAATAAGAAATTTCACATCTTGACAGCGTGCCCTTGAAAATATATCTCAGCTATGATCAGCAAAGTTAGATGGAGAACCACAAAATTTCCCTTTTCTTAATTTCCACACATGGGTTAGGGTTATTGAACCTATAAATTTAATTGCTTCTTTTCTCTTTGATCATTGCGGTAAATGTAATCATTGGGCCGGGAAAATATTTTCTTTAAATTCCCATTTGTATTAAATATTGGTACAACAAAACTGATTTTACTCCCTTTTCCTATGTTTTCTGTAATAATTTGAATTTACCTATTTAATTGCTCAACTCTTTCTATCCTTTAGACCAAATTATACATCACAAGAAAAAATGTAGTCAGCATGACTGTCAACCGAATCAAAAACGTTTTCCCTTGTAAAAAGCATCCTATTTCGTCCCTTTCCATGAGATTGATCATACCTTTAGATGTGGGGTTACCTGGATATGAGTTGTCATCAACACTTTTTGGCAACCCCAATGTAAGTTTAAATGATTGGTTTTAATCACACGATCACGTTATTTATCATGCTTTTATCGTAATTAATAATCTTTCAATGTAGGGTTATCTAAATGGCGGTAACTCCAAACCTTTCTCTCTCTTTCTTGTACATTAAACTTTTTGCGCTTAGGACGATTTCGCTTCATGTGTCAAAATTCCTTACACTCAAACACAGGAGATTTTCCTCGGGTGTAATATTGTGTATTTTAATCCCACATTTTTTTTGACGGCCAGCCTGAAGAGCCATTGAAACTGCATTTTTAAGAGTATTCGAAACTCCATCCAGAAGTCTAATTGTGTTCGACACTTTTTCCGAATAATTTTTAAAAATTGTAGTCAGTTAATACCATTTGACTACTACTTGACATACTTGGAGATCGTACTTATGACCATGTCAATGGTACATTTTCACCAGGCGAACCCTCACTTCCTTTCCTCTTATTTTGACCACTCGAACAAAATTAGTTTACCTTCTCTCTTTTTGAAAATGAAAGTATTTCACTTCAGTAGCAACTTGTTTAATTTGCACTCTGGAAGTTCTGCGAAGTACTAAATCGATGTTCACAGGATCGGCGAGTTCCTGTGGGGTCTTGTTCAATTCCCCTTGCTCCTTTGTTGCCGCAACCCACATGCGGGTCAGTCGCTCGTTGCCCTGACCATTCCTGGGCAGATTTTGTTCAAATGTACCAATTGTGATTAAATAAAAATCCTTATTTTTGGTTAAAAATGCATGGTTTGTTAAACATTCCTATTTTCTAGATCGAAAATTAAACTTTTTTATTAAAATTCGTCTTTTTTATTGCAATTCCATATTTTGGATGCATTTTTTGTCTTCATTTGTGGAACAATTTGTTTAGATTAAAAATTAGTCTTTTTGGTTGAATAATGCATCTTTTCTGTCGTACAAATTTTATGATCGATGATTTTCAACTACTTCATTGAACACTCTTCTTCTTGGGTTGGTTTCACCTAAATATTCAGACTGATTCAGACTGAATAGAAAATTTGTCTTTTGTTGCAGACAGATAATCTTTTAATTGTGATTAGTTTTTTGTTTTTAAGGAAACTTAATATTCTTGATTTAAAATTAATTTTTTTCTAGTTAAAGACTGATAATTTTGGGTAAAAATTAATTTCTTTCGTCGGAAAATTAAAAAAAAAACTAATTATTTTGTAAAAAATTATCTTGTAGATTGAAAATTCATCTTATTTGGTTGATAACTAATTTATTTGGCTAAAAATTTAACCTGGAAGAAAATATTGTAATAATCACAGAAATTAAAAAATTGTTTGGGAAAAAGTCAGGGAAAGATCAAGCCGTCTGGCTACCCTATGAATATTAGATGATTACAATAAAAGAATGGTACTGACTAGTATTACGGAATATTTAATTTCATTGAAGATTCGGAAAAAATTAATGTGCTAATTCAAGGGACAAATTTCCAGCAGAAGATGTTTGTGCTGAACAAGGATTAACACGAATTGCAAGGTGAATACGCTGAAGGTTCTTTAAGCACGAACGATGTTTAAAATTTCCAAGAAGAACCGAATATTTCCGAATACAATCTTCTTACGGAATTGGAAAACCTCACGAGTGGGACCAAAAGTCATATGAAAAAGATGTTGACAGTTTTCTGGATATCGTGAGAGAAAGATTTCTTCCAACATTACCTAGACCTTCGGAGACGTTTTTTCGGATCGTAGATGCTCGATATAAAATTATCGAAATGCACAATTGTAAGGGGAAGATGGGGCAGGTCATATGCTTCAGTAAACAACAAAATTTAAAGGATTATGTTAATCATACCATCCACGAAGAAAATAAGATGGTGATGTCATCAGAGATGGCATCACCATAGAAGCAAGACATTTTGAATTTAATTTGAAATACATTATTTGCGATACAGCGGCTTCTATTACAAATATTGCCTTCTATAAACATTGTATTAATTTTTCTTCTAGACTTCATACATCTTTTTTTCTGTGGAATTATTCAAAAAATAATATAATATTGGTTGAATAGTAACTTGATCTGTAGATTGAATGTTGTAACTCAGCTAGAATTAGGCAGGCGCTTAGAATATATAAAATTGAGACCTTAGACATCTGGTCGAAAGACTGGACAGTGTAGAGGACTCCAACGTCAAGGCTCAAATAGGAACTAAACCCGGAGGTCAAGGGGACGAAATGTCTGCAAACGTATCGCAGAAAAGCAGTACTGATTTGCGGTACCCCTGAGAATCCGACGACCGTTCTGGGACGCCTAAACTTCCAGAACCAGACTAAAAACTAATTCGTGGAAGATATATTCTGACAGGCAGGGATCCAAGCTGAAGGGAAGTAGCTGGATTCAAGTAGTTTGTCTTCCCGAATTCTCAATCAGTACCCATGTGGCTCTGGACATTTAAACCTAATTCGGGGCAAGTAGGGTTAGCTTCTGGGTTTCACAACTGGGATCCGTAGGGAGAACATAAGCGTCCATAGCTTTTGAGGGCGTGAATTTAATTTTGGTGAATACGCTCTGCTCCAGGGATCTCACTGTTAATAAGGTGATACTTAGGGACAGAAGTAGAGAAAGAGTAGAGGTGGTAATAGCTTCTGCTTATTTTCTAGGTGATGCTGATGGACCTCTATCTCCTAGAAGGGTAGAGACTCTGATTCGGTACTACCGGCAGAACAGGATACCTCTGCGGTTAGGTTTTCATGCGAACCCTCACCATACGGTGTAGGGAATACAAATATCAATGACAGGGAACGAGATTTAATTGGATATCTAGTGGAAATTTAAATAAGGAATTTTAACTCGAGGTGATGCTCCCATATTCTAGATTAAAAAAGGAGTGAGGTTCTTAATCTGAGTCTATGCTGAGAGAAGCTGATGAGCAGGGTAGTGGAAAAGATCAAAATGGAGGAATACCCACCTGGAATAACTCCACAAAGAGGCAAGAGCTATGTCAAACAGGGCAAATAGAACTAAATTCTCTTACGACTGGGACATCGAAAGGCATTCCGGAAACAACGAGGCTCCCAGGGTTTTGCGGATGACTTTGTAATCCTATTCAGGGAGCCCATCTAGAAAAGTTGATAGGTCTTACAAGGTCGAGGTTGCGCATCGTAGAGCTCTGGTTCGATAGCTCAGGGCTCGCGGTAAATCCGTAAATACCACCGCGGTAATTTTCACGAGAAACTACAAGATGCCGAAAGTTGAAGCACCTGTATTTTGTTATAGAAGGCTGACATTTTCAGATTCGGTTAAATATTTGGGAGTAATCGCAGATGGCAAACAGAACTCGGCAAAGCACCTGGAGACCCAATGCAGGCATTTTTCATGACTTTTCGGATCTACGAAAGAACGTTGGGGTTTACATAGTTTAAATTATAAGTTCTCCTGTGACATCAATTTCTCGGAAACTAATTAAGCTGCTGTCATCTTTTACAGAAGGTGGGCCAGAAAAGGTAAATATCGTGCCTTTTCTTCCTGAAGGAATTTCTTTTGAATCCCATGTCATAAAATGTAGGTTCTATCAAAAAACTTAATATACATAATTTAATTATATATCTATATTCTTCTTTTTATATAAGCTCCTTATAATTTACAAATAACTTGCATTGAATTTAAAAAAAGGTTGTTTTGCTGCATTCAAGTTTTTTATTCTCATTTGTTATATGAAGCATTCGAATAATTAATTTTTTCATCTAATTCAAATTTGACTAAAAAGAATTGCTCTTTACCAGATACTTTTTTTTCATGAAATTGGTGAACTTTTAACGAAGTTGTTACATTTCTAGATAAAAAAGGTTGATGCGCTAGACGAAAATGGTACATATTTTTAATTTATTCCAGGTGAAATATCAATATTTTTCGGGATAATTAGAGTCGCATCTATCAAAAATAGTTTTTCAATGAAAAAATGATATCTTCAAGTTTTAGGGTCTTATAAATTAATTAGCAACAAAGAAGAACGAAACTTCAACTAAAAAGACGAATTTTTAACCAAATAGATAAACCGTCAAAGAAAAAGGTAAATTTTCATTTAAAAAGACAAAATTGAAATAAAATACATATTTTTTCTGCAAAAATATTTTATTTTGCAATATGTTAAAATAGGTTTTTAACGAAGACTATAATCATTAATTTTTTGAACGGAGTTGACAAAAATTTATAACCAAAGCAAATACAAATTTTTCACAAGAATTTCAAGCATTTTACCATAAAGATGAATCTTTCATAAAAAAGTTAATTTTTCTGCACAAAAAGATGAAGTTGCAACAAAATATATCAATTTCCAACCAAATTCTTGAATTTTGAAGCCAAAAAGACAGGTCGGTAATTTTCAACTAAACAGTTTAACGATCATCAGAATGTTTTAATTTTCAACCAAATAGTTTCATTTTCATCCAGACATATAAATATTCAAAACACTTAATTGGCACTTAAATAGTTAATTTCCCTAACAAAATATTGAACTTTTCAACGAAACACGTACGTTTTCAACTAGAGTGAGAAATATTCAACCCAAAACTAAATATTTATATATTTATTCGAAAGAAACTAATTTGTACCCAAAGAGAATAATTTTTACATAAAATTATAGAATTCTTATATGAATTACTTCAGTCTTAAATTTTAAAAATAATTTATAAAGTAGAAAAATTAATATTCACCCAAAAAAATAATCATTTACAATAAAACAGTTGAATTTTCAGCCACAGAAATGAATTTTTAGTTAAAATGCATGAATTTGTAACAACAACAAATATGTTTTAACTAAATATGAAATATTTAAATTTTTAGGTAAATAAAATTGTTTTGACAGAAAAAAATGTAACCAAATATTTGAATTTTTAACCAAAGAAATAAATGTCTAACTTTCATAATACATCTTTGATAAGAAAATGCAATTTGTACCTATTCGTTGAATTTTAAAACAATACGATGATTTTTTAATCGAAAATATGAATTTTCAAAAATAAGTAAATATCCGAGAAAATGGTAGAATTTTTAAGACAATAAGACGAATTTTGAACAATGTAGTTGAATTCTCAGTCTAAAAGATTGAAATTTTTGGTTTTGTGAAAACAGTTGAACTTTAAATAAAATAATAAAATCGATTGTTCAGTCTCTATATTCATAAATTATACAAATAAGTTCTTGAAGATCAAATTTTTATTTAAATAGTTGAGAAACACCTTTACATTTCAACATTATTAAATTCCATGCACTAAATTTGGAAGTTCAATTAAAATTTACGAAATTTTAATGATATTAAAATCAAATTCATGTGCAGAATTCTGGAAAAGAATACTACGAATCAAACGAATAAATTTGGACGATTATTTTTTGCAAAAGTTTTTTTCTTGCGACTTAATAATAATAATAATAAAAATGACTGAAGAAATAAAAAAGAGGAAGAAGGGGATTTGGTTTGGTTGCCTTCTCATTCTACTTGTGTTTTATTTTTGTCCAAAGAAAAATACTTTTTCTTTTCCTTTTTAGGAAAATTTGTATCTTCTTTCAAATTGAAATTGGAAAATTTTATGGTGATTGTACAAAATCGGTCGTTAGATTCGTGGTTTTATTTTCAGGAATTCTGTACAGAAATCTATCAGAACATCAGGACAGCCATTCAATATCAGGACGTCAGGTTACGCGGTTAATCTCAAGATTGTTATAGGTTAATCCACCTAGGTGCGATATGTTTTGGAAAAGGCTCAAGTACCCCCGTATAAGTGACGTTTTGTTCTGGTACTAGAACATAGATGGTTGTCCTTGAAATCCAACGCAGATTTAATTTTTCAATTCCAAGTTGTAACATAAGATCGGCCTTGTAAAGACCTTGTTCTGTTTTCACAAAACACTTGTATCCTCGAACATTAGGATCAGGATTTGTATGGACATGCAACCCTATATCCGATTTTAAATACGTTTCCCTCCAACCAGGTTTATATAGAAAAACTCGGTCAGATGAATCAACTTTTTGATAGTCAGTTTTTAATTTCATCCAGCTAGGAACACCATTCGTGTACCATTCCAGGTTAAGCATTCCACGAACGTTTTAGTTTTATTTATTTAATCTTATGAATTGTTGGTCCGCAGATTTACACGATGTTCAAAAGTCAACCTTGAACTCCACGGCTCGATTCGTTAATATTTTAATAACCCTTTTTTATATCGATCTGTTTTTATTTTTATTTTTATTACAATCCACCTTTTCAATATTGTCCCGATCGGGCTCATAGGGGAATACATTTTCTCGGAATGTGGTTCCCCCACCATTATCACGCTCTCAACGTATAGTACAAGTCCGATAACTTGCGCACCTAATTTCGTGCCACTAAGAAAACGTCCGATAAGTCCGCAATTCCTGGAATTTTCCGCCTCTACAGCCCTGAAGTTGGAAAGTTATCGGGCTTGTACTGTAGCTAGAAAATATGGAAGCCATATGGGTCTCTTCGTATACAAAAGATAGAAGAATAAACATTAACACCTGAAAGGACATCCAGGTATTGTTCACTTGGCTTTAAAAAGCAATTCCCATTAAAGAATTATAAGTATGGTCACTATAATTACACTTACCAACAAAATCCATTTGAACCAAAAATGTGAGAATTAGAATGCAGGTGGCGATCTTCATTTTTCCCTTTGGTTCGATAGATTGTGTTGAATTTCGACTAAGAAATTTATCTACTTCTTTATATATTAACATTTATCAGGTTACTATGATCCTCTTTACATGACGAGAATTTTCGCCACGATAGGAGAAACTGCCACGTTGTAAAGACACTATGTGTTTCACTTATAGAAGCTTCTCTGTTATACGTAAATACCGAATGATAAAAGAATCACGTGATAGTTATGAAATCAAGCCGATAACAAATATAATTTATTATAGACATTCTGAGAAATCTTAATTTTTTAACTAAAACTGGTTGCAACACTGTTCTTACATTAACTTGCTCTTTGTGTAATAGAAAGGTAAATATATGTTCTACGTGTATAAATTCAGCTATCTAACTATTCTTTATCTTATAATAAACTTTTTTTTTAATTATTTTTTTTTCTAGAAAAAGATCTTCTCCTTTGGCTCGGCTGGAATTCGAACCATCCGCTCGCCTCGTTTGGACAAAATTATTTAAAAGAATACAACAACAAGAAACATAAATTGATAACTGTACAACAAAAATGATACCCAAAAACTGCTAAGCATCATTCATAGCTCTCGGAATAAGACAGAATTTCACGATTAGCCCTTTGAGAACACCACTTTTTGTTCAAAAAGACACTATATGAACAGGGTTATCGGATACTGGATATAGGCGGATGACGTATCTAAGAGCCCACTTAGTATGGAGCCAGTTCTCATCACGAATGAGGTCCAAATCATCAATCTCAAGAGATGGTTATGGTGCTCTTTATTAAGCACGAGATTGCAGTTCCTTGAGATAGCCTGATGTCCAGCGTTGCCAAAAGTGCATTAAGCAAGATCGGCTCTGGAACATGCTTTAGCCGCTCGCCGAACAAAAGTGGCCTGGAGACAAAGCAGTGAGATCGACAGGGTCATTGTCCATGGCCGGAAGCCGAAGAGAATTAAGGCAAGCTTCGACCTGAGTAAGGAAGATAGCTATTTTCTGAGTCTCTGATCACTCGCTTGAGATGATGTTTAACTGACTTGACGGCTATCTTCCAAATACATCCCAAATAAGGTGCTCCTAGCGGATAGTGTCGCCACTCAGTTCCGTCCGAAGCAATGGTTGAACCAATCAATTGAGATTCTTTAGAAGCCCCAGCGAAGAGGGATCAGAGCTTAGAGTCAGCTCGAATGAAATTGGTTCCCTGGTCACTGGAGAGTGTCGCCTAAAGACGTCGACTAAATCCAAATATTTCTTTTCCATTAATTTGCGAATCTTGTCACTAGTTGGAAATTGTGAACTTTAAATCTTTGTCGCATCTTTTTATGTGATTAATTGTTTATTTGATTCTGAAATGATATTGTCCTTTTCAATATTGCATTCCAAAACTTGATTTAGAATGATCCAGTTTGATAATGATTTCTATTATATAAAGCAGCTCCTGGGAATTAACATTATAGTTGTAAAACAAGGGATATCAAGAATTGGAGAACCTTAGGACAGTCAAATGGCAACCACTTCAAGACATAACTACTAATTACTCTTTGGATTCAAAACAAAAATGGTTACATTCTCACCTTGACGTCACAGTGTCAAGGAATGTAGCGTGACAGGAAATCTCTCCAGTCCATTGACTTAATTTAAAATATTTGGAATTATCCTATCGGCATACTTCGCGATAAAAATCTTCATCTGTTTATCCACTTTAGATTTTGGGGTTTATTCTCGAATTCAAATTTCTCGTCGATACGTCAGAATGTAGACTTTCTTACGGTTTAATTGGTGGTCGTAGGGTCTTGGGACCCAAACGAGAACCACGCACGGCAACCTAAAATACTCTATCCTATATTCCTTTGAGGGTCGGTTTTCAGTGTTGTAGACAATGTAATGATCACATTAATTAACCCTCCCTGACTGTCTCCGCTTTAAGACTAATTTTTTTTTTGCTGGCTGGGCATACAACCAGCTGTTGACCATAAAGATTAATTTTTCATCGGAAAGAGAAAGTTGAATTTTTAAGCAAAACAGACAAGTCCGTTAAATTTTTAGACTTAATATATTATTTTTCAACAAAAAAGATAATTTTATATTAAACAATTAAATATTTATAAAAATCGTTTAATCTTCAAGCAAATAGTTTATCTTTTTAAATTTAGTTTAGAGTAAGTGGTTATTTTCTATCAAACGAGAATAATTTTCTACAAAAAAAGAAACTTTCTTCAATGAAACACATGAATTTGCAACCAGAAAAAAAATTTCATAATTAAATTTTTATTGGAAATAACCAATTTTCAATGAGAGAGAACATTTTTTTAAATGAAATTATAGAATACTCATCTGAATTAGTTAAAAATTATTTTTAACCCATCGAAATAAATTTTCAACAAAATAGTTCAATTTTCAGCCACAGAAAAAAAGAAACTTTTATGACGAAAGTAATAGACAATATTTAATTACATAATCTGAGAGGAAATAACATATGTATATTTCTAAATATTAAAAAATTTAAATCCAATCTTTACGTACTTTGATATTTTATTTTTTATATATAAATTTCAATTTATATTATAATATTATTGAACTTAATGATTTCACAATATATCGATTAATTTAATAATCTTTTACATTATATAACAAAATTAGATTTTAAGATAAAATTAAAAAAATTATTCCTGTAACATTCAATAAACCACATTCTGGTGAAAAGTATCTTCAGTAATTTAATGTAAAGATTGAAGAATTATGAGAACCAAATTTAAATATTAATACATAATAATAATTCATTTCAAATAACAGCTGTTATGGAAAGTGACAATAAAGACACAAAACGGAAATAATTATCGGCGACCGATAAAAGTAGAAATCTAGTTTTTTATTTCGGTTAATTTTATACGTTAAAGAAAGATGTCGCCATAGAATAAACAACGTGATGTTCAATTTTGCTTCTCTTATTTATTTATGAAAAAGTAATGTATAAACCTTATAAAGAATCATATTTTAAACAATATCTTTCTTTTTGTGTATATTTCTTTCTTAAATGAAATGGATATTTGAAATATGTTTCAAGTTTGCTACATGTATCCCAGGAATTTTCCGGGATAAAAGAAGGGGGGGGGGGCTGACAATGAAATTCGTGCAATACCAAATTTTTTTATTACGCTTTTTAAAAACTGCTTATTGTAATTCAAATCAAACTTTCACAATTCATTTGCAGACCTAATCCTCCCACCTACTCCTATATTTTATTTTATTATATGTTTCTGTCTCTGGTCTAAGATAGATTGTTTGTTTAAATTATTTTTTTTTAATCATAGAAAAAGTAAAAAAAGTATTTAAAACAATATAATACTATTTTAAAAATAATTTTATTTTTTATTTTATTATTATTTTCTTTTTATAACTACAAAGACAAGAGAACTAAATATTCAGGAAATAAGCATATGCTTAGCATTGCTGTATGAAAAGATAGTTACAAACAATAAACAATTGTTTAAATAAGACTGATTAGGCATCACCTCAGCTTAATTGAAAATTGAACAAGAAGTGGAAAAGTTTTGGAAAAACTTTAGCTTTCTATCTGTATTCAAAGAAAAAATTTCTGAAAACAACGATAAATTGTTTAAGCAAATTTTGTAAGCATTTAATTATGAGTATGAAATTGTATTCCATATATATTAGCAAATATTTGCACGAAAAACAACCTAAAAAGTTCTAATTAGCACCCAAAAATCGCAATACTCATTTTTTCAGTTATAGAGTTTCGTCAGGACCCTATAAAACAGACTTATGGTGATGAAATGTTGAAAATTATACTTTATTCGTATTCTATAGCTCATTGTGAAGAAAAATGTTGAGTTTCAATACTTTCAACTGAAGGTAAGTCTCTTTCTGTATTTTTTTTTGAGATAAAAATTCCCAAAGCTGAAATTGCCCATTTTTTCACGGAGCACGACATTCATTGGACGGGCGCTTTGTCGTTTGGGCTTTTTGTCACCGATTCCGTCGATCGACTCGATTTGAGTGCGCGCGCAGAAATAAAAAATCGCTTACATCTTTTAAGGGCATGTGACACAGCTAAATACCTATATTACCGACCACAGTTTTTCAGTTCACTGAATGTTTTTTTGAACCTGAGAACTTTTTTTGTAAAAGAAATAGCGAGCTGAAACTTTGCGAAATGTATTAGAGTGCAATAAAGTACGTTTAGGTACTGCATTTTTTGGTAGAAACTTCACTGAAAATTATTTCATCTTTTTTCTGAACCTCAACATTTTTGGAACGTTCGAAGTTTTTTTATACATAAAATATCAGTCTCAAACTTTGAGACATGCAAGAGCCGAACGAAAACTACGTTTAAGTACAAAGCTTAATAATAAAAGTTGTAAAAAAATATATTTTTAAAATCAATTCCAACGGCATCAGCCGGTAACGTTGTACACGAAAATACGAACCCTCTAGAGCCTCGCCTAGTGGCCGCCAGATTTCGTATTTTCGTGTACAACGTTACCGGCTGATGCCGTTGGAATTGATTGTTAAAATATTTTTTTTTACATCTTTTATTATTAAGCTTTGTACT
>NC_046657.1:58288065-58292705 GCF_010883055.1 Belonocnema kinseyi
TTTCAGCTCGATATTTTATTTACAAAAAAAGTTCTCAGGTTCAAAAAAACATTCAGTGAACTGAAAAACTGTGGTCGGTAATATAGGTATTTAGCTGTGTCATATGCCCTTAAACAAAAAGAATGATCTAGCTCAAATTTCCTTTCAGACTTTTGTCCGTCAATGTCTGAGGAAACGATCCCTGACAGTAATGGTTCGCAATGATTGTTTTGTCGCAAATATAAAGAAGAAGTGTAATTTTAAAGCGCGAATTGGCGTTAACGACGTTATGGAAGCCACACGCTCAATTGTGAACATATCACAAAAAATCAGCTGATTAGGATAGCGATAAAAAATCAGGAGGTCTAGCTATCTGGTAAGTCTCAAGATCGCTTCAGCAGAATCCACCTAGGTGCAATCTGCTTTGGGAAAGGCTTTAGTTCTCCCGCATAAATGAGGCCGTAATCTGGGACTTTTACATAGATGGTTGTCCTTGAAATAAGACGCAGATTTATTTCTTCATCTTTAAAAAGTGGAACAAGATCTGCTTTGTAAAGACCGTGCTCTGTTTTTACAAAACACTGATATCCTTGAACATTGGGATCAATATCTGTACGGACATTTATTTTAATATACGGTTTTAGAAATAATGCATTCCAAATAGGTACGTATGGAAAAAGTCGGTCAAATAAATCAGCTTTCCGGTAGCCAGGATTTGATGTCAGCCAGCTAGGAACACTATTGTTGTAAGATTCCAGGCTTAGAGTTCCCCGAAGAACATGATTGCCACGCATTTGCAGATAAATGCTGCTGGTACCACCAGGAATATTAAACGGATCAAGCGGATTCTGGACAAAAATACTTAAATTGCTTCCTGAGGCCTCCATGGCACCTATTTTTGTGACAGAAAAAGAGATTTATCAATTCCACTTCGAAAATATCTGCTAGTAAGAAAGTCAATCTGATTTAGTCAAAATTCTGGGAAAATTCGAATTGGATTATTGAAAATTCAATTTTTCTATGCAAGTTACTAATAAAATTACACAATATTAAATTTAATTTGAGAGGCTTAACATTTCTGACATTAAAGCAAAAATATATAACTATTAACAAAATAGATGATCTTTCGACCAGAAGCCGAATTTTTATCAAGTGTTAAATATTCAACCAGTACTGATTATTTTTCAACTAAAGAGCTGCATTATTTAATAAAAGATGAACTTTTCATGAAAATAAATAAATTATTAAATCATGTCTTCTTTGACTGAAAAATCTTTCTTGGTTGAAAATTCAACTCATTTCAGGAAAATTTGTCTTTTAACTGAACGATTTTTCTTGAATATGCTACTTTGTCAATCTGTTACTTTGTTACTTACTCGACACAGATTGATCAGCTAGTAGACTTGATTGGCTTAAAGAGGGTTGCTTACGGTGAGGCGAGCGAGAGCGTGATTACCGAGCTGAGTCTTCCCGCGAACATAATTCAGTAAGAAGAAATAGAAATTGATTGTTTGTATTTTTATTTTATGGACCAGCTCCTCGAAAATCAACATCATAAATGTAAAACGAGGGACATCGAGAATTAGACAACCTTAAGATATTTATCAAGGCTTTGCCATGATGCATTTTATCAGATATATCATTATTCGACAATCTCGAACGGTTCTGACCGCACGCAAAGTTTTATCCTTTTCAAGGGTATCATTAGAGCCGCACTTGTATAAAAACTATAAAAATATACGTGTTGAGTGTAACCTACTAACTCTCAAGTAAAATCTTACAACTTTGGCTCCCAATTGTTTTTTGACACTTGCAACATTCCCTGCATATATTTGATATCGACACATACAACCTGTCTCGTCCGCACAAACCCAACACTTGTGTCCCCGCTTTATAGTTTTTGCTGGATTTACTGATTAATGCTTTTGGAACCTTTGACTTTTATTATTGATTCGTCTACACTTTTTTATTTACTAGGTTTTCAAAACTTCTTGAGACTTTGATTCACTTTATCCAGAAGAGTTAGCAATTTGTATAAATTTATCATAAGTCGCATCACCCTTTTTCGGGTCTACTGTTTTCAGTAAAATGTAATGTTTCGGACTATAAGGGATTTATGATTTTTTGCAAACAGGATTAACAAAATATAGAGTTTATTAAAAACAAGCAGATTGGTTACACAACTTAGAAAAATAAAGCATATACTTTGGAGATAAAACTATTCAAATACGGAGGTTACAGTTTGGATTCAATTTTAAGTGAAATTGTTTAACAATAGGGTCGAAGTTCGCCTACTCGGGAGTAGATCTTGTTAATAACCCGCTCTGATCGATACTGAATTTCTAAGGCTGGTTGCTAAACAGGCGACTTCGGCGACGTTGTCGTCCACCCAAGTCTTTCATTCTTGCCACCCAAGTTACAAACCGACAACCTGGCATCTTAGGATACTGATTACCGCCCGATTTGAGTGTGCCCTAATCTGTTTAAGTTACATTTATCCCTGTTGGTTCTACGAATTAACATTTCTGCGATTTAATCATAAATATTCTCATACACTTTCAAGTCACCGGCACATTTAAATTACCGAGAAAATATCCTAAACAAACGAATGACATCAACCAGTTTATGTGCGGATCATTTTATTGAGTATTAGCAGACCAGGAATCTCGATATCAAGGAGACTGTTTTTAAAACCATTAAAATATTAATGCCTGAAAAAAAAATCAGAAATTTCTCCTTTCTTGCAGGTGTATGATTATATTGCTTCGGCTACAAATAATGATTTCTTTCTTGTAAAATCAAATCCATCAAATTATCTGGAAACAAGTCAAGAAATATTTCTAGTGGTGATCTGACATTAACATTAATGTTCGGCCCACAATCTTTAGAAAACGGAGCAGCATCTTTTTCACTTTTCTTAATTTTGTTCAAATTTACCGCTCACGGAAACCTCATCATCTGTGGAATCATCCTCATCAGAAACAGCGGAAATACGATTCTCGACAACCTCCCAACATCCCTCGATTTCATTCGCTTGGAAATGTGGGCCAACTCTACTTCTTCTTCCATGTCTTCAGTTCAATAGAATGATTTAGAAGAAAAACTAAGTTCAATTCTCATCAAATATGTGCTAAAACTTGTAATAAACGCTAATTGACGCTAAGTGATACAAATGAGAAAAAAGACTGATGAGAGTTCAAAAACGCTATTCTTGTATTGTGAATAAATACATGCTACTTCAAACAAACGAAGAACCATAGAAACGTTAGAGTAGAAAGAATTCCTTTACTGTATATACATTTATGTCAAGGCCAACAAATTAAAAAGAAAAGACTGATGAGTAATGCCCGGACTAGTGTAAGCCGGAGGATTGCAAGGAAACAAATGAGGATCGAAAGAAGGATCATGTTGAACCTGTTATTTTCAATTTTTTAAATGCGACATCAGATTCGTGATCAGTAACCCCGAATACCCCCGAAAGATTCATATATCTGTAAAATTATTTTGATATAAAAATTTTACTGAAAGTAACCAGGTAAATGAAATTTCTAAACGATCTTTAATAAGCGAATGTAATGTAAACAGTTTCAATTACATCTTTGTATTTGAAACTAGTAATAAAAATATGAATTTTAAAGTCCAATATTGACATTAACAAGTTCGACATTATAAACGACTGGCTAGCGTAGCAGAATCCCAATTCAAACTTTTGAGTTTTGAAAATTAAAATTAAACTAAGAACAAATTTAAAAATATGACTATAATAATCAGAGGTCTCCACTTTTATCGACGAAAAAAAACTTCTTGATTTTCTGATTATTTCTCAGTTCATTAAACATTTTTCAGGCAATTTAAATTTAAATTGAAATTTAAAAGTTCACACGCTTAAAGCTGAAGATTTCTTCATTTAAGCTATCCAAAACTAAACGAGAACCAAAAGTAGGCTCAATTAAACTCTTCTCAATTTTGATCTTTCCAAATCTCCAAATTAGAACTTAAAAAATGAGCAATTCCAAAACTCGTTACTCAATCGTTTCATAATGAACACGCTTTAAAAAACATATTTAAATATCAATAGGTTTTGAAAATCATAAATTATTAAATTCACAAATTTTAATTGTAAAAATTGAATGGTATGAGCTGATAAAGGCCGCTAGCTTCCATTATTTGTTAATCAGCCAAAACAAAATATTGTTTGCCACTTTTATCGATGGTAAAAATTCCGGATATAAACATTTATTTTAAAATTTATTAAATTGACATGAACAATTATTTGAATATAACATTTGTATGTGAGTGGGAGAAAAACCACATTTTTTGGACAAAAATCGACTGACAGTACAATTCTTAACGGATTTAATTCTTGTTTTTTAGAATTGACCGTAAGGCTTCCGGGTATAATATTTAATTATGCAATTTTTATTTTGAGTAAACGGAAATTTATTATTTAACAACAGACTTACAACTATTTTTTGCTATATACTTTTCCATGATGCCAATTCTTTTAAAACTTTGAAATGCATTTAAAAATTTCATAAATAAATGGAAAAACTAGCTACAAATAACACAGGCCCACAAAAAAAAACAAAAGTGTCTGTGCAATTGACCAGACCTATATATTCTTATGTATTTTTCGACGCTGAATCCGAATTTGCAATAAA
>NC_046657.1:58292805-58294226 GCF_010883055.1 Belonocnema kinseyi
GAAGTTAAACGGTAAGTCTGCAGACAATTTTTTCTACCAAAATCTTCGAATTTTGTACCAAGAACATTAACTTTCTACTAAAAAAGGAAAATTTCTACAAATTATATAAATCTTCAATAAATTATAGAATACTTGAACTTTCATTAAAAAAAATTAATTTTCAATTAAAAAAAAATCAATTTTCTACAATAAAGTTGAATTTTCTACAAAATAATTTGGTTTTTTTTCCAAATCGTTGAATTCTTATGAGAAAAATATGTATTTTCTACACAAAACAGTTACATTTTAAATTAAAAAGTTCATTTTTAACCAAACAGTTCCTTTTTCCAGAAAAATATGAACTTTTTATCCGAAGAGATGTATTTTGAAGCCAAAAAAACGAATGTCCTACAAACCAATTAAATTTTCAACAAATAAGTCTTTTTGTAACCAAGTAATTTAAATTTCTACTAAATTGTTGAATTTACAAGCCAGCAAGATGAATATGCTACCAAAAAATTGAATTAAAAAAAAGCAAGGAGTCTTAGGAAAAACATTAGAAGTTGATCCGCAAAAAAAATCAAGCCTTTTCATCATAAAATGGTCAAAATGTGCATTTGTTTATAAAAATGGTTGAAATAATTATCAATCATTAGCTATTCTTAACTTATTGTAAGAGCAAATAATTATCTGAGGTACTTTATACAAACGCTATGGGTCAAAATGAGCTAATCATTGCAAATCACAAAAAAATGACTCTTGTTAATTAATATGTTTAAAACATAATTTAAAAATATTTTGTTCCTCTAACCCACTAATAAATTACACAGGCCCACAAAAAAAACAAAAGTGTCTGTGCAATTGACCAGACCTATATATTCTTATGTATTTTTCGACGCTGAATCCGAATGTGCAATAAAAAAGTAGGGTCCAGCTACTTTTTTATGGGATTTTGCTCGAAAAACCTCAAGTTTTACGATTTTAAACCGATTTATAAACATTGAAAATACTTTACTGGGGGTTTTTGAGGTCGCTTATCACGAATTTTAAGTCATTTTTTTCAAAAAACAACTACTAGTCGGCGTAAGTGTACAATAAACGTGATAAATTGATATTTTTTTCAAAAAATCGATGTTTTGGATACTGTTCTGGAGGTTTTCCACCACATGAATCACAAAACTAGAACTTTTTTCGACCCTTGATCATAAAATAAGACTTAGAACCTATGTATAGTGATATTTATGAACTCCATTATAATATTTTTAGCTTCTTTTAAGAAGTGCCTTAGAGTTTTAATGGGTTAATCAATTAAGTTTGTAGAATTTTCGCTAATACTTCGAAACTACGATAGTGAGATGTTGGATACTAGATATTGGCGATATTTATTTTTATTTTTGTCTTCCAAAAAAATATTTTAAATAAAGTTTTAAAGTGTTTTACGC
>NC_046657.1:58294326-58308100 GCF_010883055.1 Belonocnema kinseyi
TGCTCAGTAAAACGTATGTGTAAAGTTTAAATCATAAAGACAACATTGGAAATGAGCAAATTCAGTTTATGGAAAAACTACAAAAGTTGCAATAAAACGTTAAATAACAAAATTTTTTTTAAAAGAATGCGCGTTTTTTTTTTAAACGGCACAATAAATCTTCGCCTGTTTTAATACCGATGCAAGTTATGAATTATAATAATATACATTTATGGCAATGATATGAAATTTCAGGGTAAAACTCGAGTGGAAAGCACGGGATACGTGATGAGAATGTGTTCGTTAAATCCGAAGGAGCTTTAACAAAAGAGAATTCACAATTACCAAATTAATGTTGTCGATACTTTCACCTGTAGTTTCAAATCGAGCGCGTAGCGCGAGGTAATTACATTATTAAGCGCAAAGCGCGAGATAAATATATTATTGAGCACAAAACTGAGCTAATTTCGTGTTTTTATACTGTCTATGTAGTTAACAGCAGTGCAAAAACATGAAAACATTTATGAAGTCGGTCTAAAAATCAGGACACCAGATTTTTAGAAAACGTTGCACTTATTACATTTTTATTTTTTAAATCATCATCATCATTATCATATGAGAAACTTTGCTAATGCTATATAACCTTAAAAATAATTCGAATCATATTTTTTTCGAAAACAAACGATAATTGTTGTTATGTGAAGTTGTTTATTTTCATTCAGGAAACATAAGACGTAGTAGTAGTCAGCTTTTATTGCATCGTTGGATAAAGTTTCTACAGATTGCATGTTAACTTTACCAGCGGGAAATTTTACATACAACAAAATTGAACTTACGCTTTTTTGTAAAATTAAAAGTATTTAACAACACAACATTAGTCATTTTTTGTTATCCAGAATGATTACTACACATATGTCTGTGATCACAACTATTTTTTTAAAATTAAATTAATCATGGGTTTGTTTATTTTCTAAGTTATTTCTTGCAGTAGTTGTAAAATAAAAAGCATGTTTTATACGAAAAAAATTAAAATTCACAACAACAAAAAACTTATTTTAACCATGTTGTTTACAATTGAATTTTTTCTGACTGTCGCTTCTAAACAATTTTCAATAACTGATTGTATTTTAACAAATGAAGGATTATTTTTTTCGGAAAAACATTCTCTACAACTCTACCCTTTTCATTTAAAAAATAACTAAATAATTTTAAAATATAATTATTTGTTTAAAAAATGTGTTTTTTTTTTAATTTGTCTACCGATTTCAACTATAGTAAAAATGACTTTCAAAATAGGAAACGGTAATGTTGTGAAGAATGTTTTTCTGGAAAAAAAGCCGTCATTTATTAAAATCAACCATAGAAAAAATGACTTCCAAAATAGGAAACGGTAAAGTTGTAGAGAATGTTTTGCTGAAAAAAATGAATCGTTATTTATTAAAATACAATCATTTCTCAAGAATTTGCAAGCAGTGACGCACTATCCAGTACAATTTCCTAGTACCGCAGGATAAATGAAAAATGTATTTAATTTGCTATAAACAAATAAGCGGATGACAATGGTTCAATATGGTCTTACTGTGTATGGTATGAATAAACAATCATTATTATAAACAAATAAAGCAAACAATTTTTGGCTGCAGCTATTGGTGACGAAAAGAATAGCCATTTTCCATGGAATTAGCTCCATAGAGCTCGTGAATGATACTCAGGTATCATATCTGCTAATATAATAACAATTCGCAATTGTTCAAACGAACTTAGTTAACCATTGCATTATTTGGCTATTTTTCGTCATACAAACACCGTTCTTTGGATGTATTTAATTGTTAATGACTGATATTCGAATAACGTTAGCGGATTTGGATGAATAATAAATAACAACTGCCATTGTTATAAACAATTTCATGACCACTTATTTATCTTTTCTATTTTTCATAGAATGAATAGCGTTTTCCACCCAAAATCAACTGCAGATCACTAGTTGATGATACGAATTTATTATTTTCGATCATCCTATAAAATTTGTTATAACAAGAAGCAGAAGTTTTACTTTTGAAACAGACGTAAAATCTGATGTGCGTATCGAATTAATATTAATATTATTCTCATGAAATTGCTCATGCCGATAACAATTGGCTTTAAAAATTGGTCATTCACAGTTAATCCAGTTCTGAAAACGAAGAAGAATATCCAAAAATGGCCAAACTGTGTATTTGTTTATTACATTTGTTTAGATAATCAACAATTGTCGTCGGATAATCGAAAATAATGAATAGGTATCATTAATTAGTAATCTGCAGTTGATTCTGTGTGGAAAACGCTATTGATTCGATGACGAATTGAAAAGTTGAGTAATTGTTCATGAAATTGTTTATAACAATGGCAGTTGTTATTATTCATCAAAATCCCCTAACATTATTTCAAGATCAGTCATTAACAATTAAATAGATACGAAGAACAGAGTTTGTGTGATGAAAGTAGCCGAATAATGCAATTGTTAAATAATATCGATTGAACAATTGCGAATTGTTATTATATGAGCAGATATTATAAATGAGTATCATTCACGAGCTCTATGGAGCTAACTCCATGGAAAATGACTATTCTTTTCGTCACCAATAGCTGAAGCCAAAAATTGTTTTCTTTATTTTTTTATAATAATGATTGTTTACTCATGAATCCTCACGGGTTTGACACAAAAATTATTGTTGTCGGTGAATTAAGGAAATACAGTGAGATTCAAGGGACCATACACCGTAAAATCATATGAAACCATTTTTATCTGCTTATTTGCTTACAACAAATTAAATGGATTTTTTAATTTATCCTAGGCTACTGAAAAATTGAACTGGATGGTTCCTCTACTCATTCTGGGAATTTGGGAATGAATAAAAGTATTCTCTTGAAAATGGTACTCTTCAAATTAAAAAAATTTTTTTTTTCATTTTTGTCAAAAAAAATAGTGCCTCAATTTGAATATATGCTCTAATAATATCATGCGGATTTTAATCAGCTTTATTTTTAAAAAAAGTTTGAATTGGATGAAAACTGTAGTCGGAAAATCAATTTGTCCAGAGTCATGATTTTCGTCCCACCGTTCAACGGTCAGAGAAAATTCAATTGCAAAAAAAATGGTTAAAATTAATGTCGTTTTTTTTTTTAAATTTTAACTACAGCTATCTTAATTTATCACGAATATTTAACTAGTTGAATTCAACTAGAAAACACGCATTTCCAAACAAATCGATTAATCCTCAACCAAAAAGATCAATTTTCAATGAAAAGAATTACTTTTCTAACCAAAAAGGCAAAGTAGGAAACGAAATACATAATTTTTCTACCAAATATTTAGTATTCCTACGAATAAATAATACATTTTCTACTAAGAATGGAATTAAAATTGTAAATTTTCGTATGAAGAGAAAAAATTTGTTAACCAATGTAAATACAAATTTGCAAACAACAAACCGAAACTTTCCACAAAATAGACAAAACACATCAATTTCTATGTAATAAGATGAATATTGAACAAAAATTTAAATATTAAACTTTTATTTTAAAAAATGTCCACAAAATAGTTTGGCCGAAGAAATAACTTTTCAGTTAAAATACACGAATTTCAAATTAAAGGAGATCAATTTTTAACTAAACTCGAAGTATTTAAACTTTTAGGTAAAGAAATTAAGTTTCCACAAAAAACATGAGGTAATTTTATACGAAAAAATATAAATTGTTAACAATAAATTTAAATGTGCACAATTAATTAGATTTTCGAGAGAATAAAACGAATTTTAAACGAACCAGTTTAATTCTCGTCCCAAAATTTGGAATTTTTGGTTTTACAGAAAATTCTTCAAATTTCAAGAAAATAGTCAAAACGTATGTTCATTCCCTAAGTTTATAAATTATAAAAATAATTTTTTCGAGATCAACATTTTTATTTCCACAATTAAACACAACATTTACAATTAAATAATAGGGGAATACAACACATGTTGAGTTTTTTTATTGAATTAAACAGTCACAATGATATTGCCCCCACAGAAATTGTGAACAAAGTATAAAGTTGCGCCATAAAAATTTTGATTTTTGTTTTCGAGCCTGACAAGCCAGGCCATAGCTCAAAAGATCAGAGGGTCCAGGCAGCGATAGAAAATCAGGACGTCTGGCTATCCGGTAAATCTCAAGGTTACTACAGTTTAATCCACCTAGGTGCAATATGCTTTGGGAAAGGCTCGAGTTCCCCAAAATAAATGCGGTTTTGTCCTGGTATTAGTACATAGATGGTTGTCCTTAAAATTTGACTGAGATTTACTCCATCATCAGTAGTAAGTGGCGAAAGATTTGATTTGTAAAGACTGTGTGATGTTTTCACAAAACATTTGTATTCTTGAACATTAGGATCAATTTCTGTATTGACAATTGTTCTAATATCCGCTTTTAGAAATAATGCATCCCAATTGGGTACGTATAGGAAAACTCGGTCAGATGATTCAACTTTCTTATGTGCAGGATTTAATTTCATCCAGATGGGAATGCCATGGGTGTACCATTCCAGGTTTAGAATTCCACGAACAACATGATTACCTGGCATTTGTAGATAAATATTGCCCGTACCTCCAGGAATATAAAACGGATCATGTGGATTTTGCCTAACAATTTCTGAATGGCTTCCTTTGGGCTCCAAGGCACCTATTTTTGTAAAAAATAAAAGTTTTATGAATTCTGATGGGGAAATATATGTCAGTAATATAATCTAGCCAGTTTGCTCATAGTTCCGCAAAAAGTCAAATTGGACAAAAATGAAAAATTTACTTTTTCAGTACAAATTAATAATAACATTTAATATTGAAATTTTTTCTTGAAAAAAAATCTTTCTCTTTCGCTCCACTGCGAATCGAACCACAAAACTTCTGATTTCCGGTCAGGTGCTTTTCCATTAAGCTATCAGAGAAATCAGAATAAGAACCTTTATTCAAGAAAATAACGCTAATTTTTAGCTAGGTCTATCTGTAATATCTGTAATATCATCAGCGAATGGTACTTTCCCGACAGCATATAATCATCCAAACCATGGAGGCAGATAATCCACAATATCGATCAAGTGGATTATCTGCCTCCATGGTTTGGAGGGTTATCTACTGTAGGTAAAGTACCATTCGCTGATGATAAAACAGATTCATTTATAAAAATCTAGCACATTAAATTTAATTTTAGACGCTTTTGGTTCCATAACATTTCTCCCCGAGAAGACAAATTTTTATTAAGTAGTTTAATTTTTAACCCGAAAAGATGGTTCGGTTAAAAATTTAACATTTTTTAAGAAAAATTCATCTTTCGGGCTTGAAAATTGAACAACTTGGTTAAGAAATTTATTGTTCCTTAGTTGAAAACACTTTTTCTTTAAATTGAACTGTATTGGGGAAATTTTCTCTTGTCGGATTTCAAATTCAACAATTTTACTGCATTTTTTCTTCTTTTTTGCGAGAACTTTAGCTTGAAGGTTTAGTTTTTTTGTTAGAAATTCAGTAGATTTTGCTTAATTTCATTTTGTTACTCATTTAAAATAAAAATCCTACTTTGGTTGATATAGCAACTACTACATCTTTCACTGAAATTTTTAAAAATATTAATGTATTCTTTTGAACAAATATATTGTTTGCTAGAAACTTAATCTAATTACTAGATAATTCAATTATTTCATTTATAATTTAAGCACATACTAGGCTGAACATTAACTTTATTATAGAACATTCATATTCCCGAGTTGAAAATTTTACATTTTTGTCAGATATTTTTCTTTTCAGCTTTAAAATGTAACAGTTCGGGTTTTTTTAAAGAAGGAAAAACAAAAAAAATATGAAAACGCGCACTTTAAAACTTTCTTGCCGTATAATCATATATTTGTGAACTTCAAGACTATAGAAAAAAAATGACCATTAATTCAAATATTTTTTTTCTCTAAACTGAATGACTTACACTTGTACTCTGTTACTTACTCAACGGAGATTGTTCAGTTAGTTGGCTTGAATCGACTGATTGGCTTGAATCAGCAGGTTGGATACGGGGTGTTGAGGGGGAGCGTGGACGCTGCGCCCTGTTACTTTCTATACTTAATTCTGTAGGAACAAATAGAAATAAATAAATTTTTTATTTTGTATACAAGAACTAACAAAAAAATTATATATAAGTTGCAGTTTTCTTAATTCAATCTTATGCATAGCGACTGCAGATTTTTCAACGCACAAACATCAATCTTGAACTCCACGGCTCGATTCGTTAATAACTTCATAACTTACACTCGGACTCCGAAGGTACGAGCTTCAAAGTTACAAGCATTTCATAGATACGAGTATCCCAACTCCAAACGAACCTTTCACGGTCGTGTCTTTGGAGATCCCGATTCCCGGATCTCTCGTACCTGTGAAGCCTGAGCGTAATTTATTTACTCGGATAACTAACACCGAGTCATCTTGAGGTTCATGCCGAGGAAGAATCCAATTTGATTCTGAATTTTCCACGAATCACCCTTTTATGTTCAATCTTTCTCGATTTATAAGAAATATCTGACATTTTATCCTGACTTTCGAAAGTGAAAACGTAATTCTATTTGATCCGCAATTTTGAAAAGAAAAATGGAATTCGATGAATAGGGACTGAGTCCTGTATTTCGAGTAAACTGTATCCAGGATGAATTTTGCTAGGAAGTGCCCAGCTTTCTATTAAAAAGGAGAATGATGTTTGTGGCAGCCCACAGCGGCTGCTTACAGTCCAGGAATCAGTCCTGATTTTCCCAGCTCAGTTGGGAAAGAAGCTCGAAATATTGATCGTGGACCCTGATTCTGAAATTAGAGTTCTCTGTCCAGAATTTCTGAAGACAATCCTAGATGTTTGATAATTACATTGCGCGTGTCCTTTTCGCACACCAAATTTGAATCCCCAATACTTATGTTACACCTTAAATTATCGCAACCCGAATTAGTTGATTCACCTAATCATTTTCGACTTGTTATTTTCGAACTGTCCGCATGCTATAGCTGTGAAATGGTTGAATGCATTACAGTGACACTCTACTATAGCGCCGATTCTGAGGCTGACGGTGGGTGGGAACTAACTTATTACAGCCCGCTCCGTTTTCGTTTGTTCACGCTTAAGTGCTCTCCTGAGTAACAACCGTACATCCCGCACAGCTCCTGTTACACCTACCTGGGGCGCGGCGTCAATTCTCGGAAGGGCTATAGAAGGGAGGGCTGTTGAAGGTTGAATATTGAGTTCGTCGTTGGAGTACGTAAAAATAATAATGGATTACCAGTTTGAAGTTAAAGTTAATTACATTCAATGTTATTAATAATTTTTATGAACATATGGCACGTGCACCGAAGAAAGGGGGCTTACTCTGAAAAGTGAGATTTCGCAGGACGAGCGGTTGAAGTTGACTCGATAGACCGGAGTTTTAGGAGAGAGGGAAGACTCACGAAATCTTCCCTCTCCACTTACCACTGCATTCTCACGGAAGGAGATAGGTCGTAGACGTGGCTCGCGGACGAGGTATAGATAAGACGCGTAGATGGTATGGTGAGTGGTGGGAAATATTTCACGGAATCTCGAGCTTTCAAGCCAAAGCCCTATTACTCGGGTACCCAACATCTCAATTATTAGAAGTAATAACACTCGGATATTTTTTCCGATGGTTTAATTAAAAAGAGCAGCTCAGAAACTATCTAAATGTGTAAAAAATTTGATTTCGATTTTTTTAGAGTAAGCCCCCTTTCTTCCGCGCACGTCACATATTCACTTCTGGTGTACTGTTATAAAAAAATTTATTATCTTTGCATTCGTGAACCTAGAAAAAATTTTGTTGAGTATAGTTTTATCTTTCCTTCCCTGAAGAATAATATAAGAATAGACAATAATGCCATTTAACAAGAACTATCATTATTAGAAAGAATTATTATAATCAAATTCACTCATATCGTATTTTCAAAAATAAAATGTTTCTTTTCTGCGGTATACTTTATTTTCGTCTTAAGAATAGTAACCTGGCAGAAAAGATGAACTATTTTTTATTTTTTCAGATTAAAAATTCAACTTGTTTTGCGGTTGAAAATTTGTCTTTCTTCTTTTAAGATTGATCTTATTTGTTAGTAATTCCATTTTTTCGGGTTAAATGATATCATTGACGAACGTCAAGAGAATAATTTTTTGTGTTAAAATATTTTTGCAACTGTTTAAATAATTTCCTTGCTTGTTACTTTTTGCAGGAAAGGAGAAGAAAATTCTAATGTTTTGGAATTTTGTATACATGTTGATTATTATTCAGTATGTTCTTATCACAACGAAATCTAACTTACAAAATATCTACTTTTAACTAAAAAGAAAATATTTATTAAAAAAATTATTGTTGTCTAAAGAAATTATTATTGTGAAAAAATTACTATTGTTTGAAAAATTAGATTATAACTTCTAAGATAAGAAAATACTAAACAATAAGCGACTAACGCAACTCTGTCTACGATTCCGGAACATAATTATTTTCAAACATTTACAACGGAAAACAATTGTTTCTACAAATAAAAGTGTTGGTAATTATAAACTATCTTTGAAATAAAATACAATTCTTTGTATTCATCGACCGCATTATTAATTACAGAAAATGATAACTTATTGAGATTTACAGGGGAGTGAAAATTATTTGAAAAGCTGCAAAATAGCGTTAAAAAGTAGATTTCACTGAATATTCATTATTATGTCTATAATTCCAGAAAATACTAGGCAGTCTGATAAGTCCCTGAAAATTCTAAGAGATGGCATTAGTATTCACTAATGTGAACCATTTTCGTCGAGCTTGATCCTTCAAATGACGCCTGTCAAAACTTCAGCCATTTATGTTTACGCATTTACAAGTTGCAGCACTGAGAAGCGACTAACCTCCGAGTTTTTTTTAATATGGAAAAATCTGAGTTTCGAGTTTTGATCAAATACTACTATCTTCGCAAGAAAACGATATCCGAGACCAAGGCCAAGCTGGATAAGTATTACCCGGACCCTGCACCGTCGATTGGAACGATTAATAAGTGGTTTACCGAGTTTCGTTGTGGCCGTACGAGCACAGTTGGTGCTGAACGATCTGGGCGCCCAAAAGAGGTCACTACACCAGAAAATGTCGAAAAAATCCATAATATGATGTTGAATGATCCCAAAGTGAAATTGAGAGAGGTAGCTAATGCTGTAGGCATATCATTGGAACGTCAGGACAATATCGTGCATTCAGTTTTGGGCATGAAGAAGCTCTGCGCGCGATGGGTGCCGCGTTTGTTCACAGTGGACGAAAATTGAATTCGTGTGAAAACTTCCCAGCAGAATTTGACATTATTTTCGCGTAAGCCGACCGAGTTTTTGCGCCGATTCATAACCATGGATGAAACCTGGATCCACTACTACACTCCTGAGTCAACGCAACAGGCAAAACAGTGGGGTCCACCGGGCCAAAGTGCTCCGAAGCGTCTAAAAACGCAACAATGGGTCGGAAAGGTTATGGCCTCCGTATTTTGAGATGCACATAGCATAATATTCGTGGACTATCTTGAAAAAGGTAAAACCATAACCGGAGCATACTATTCATCATTATTGGACCGATTGAAAATCGAAATCGCAGAAAAACAACCGAATTTGAAGAAGAAAAAACCGCTTTATCATCACGACAATGCGCCTGTTCATTCATGCTTAGTTACACAAGCAAAATTGCATGAAATCGGCTTCGAATTGGTTCCTCAGCCATCGTATTCACCAGACCTGGCCCCCAGCGACTATTAATTGTTCCCTAACCTGAAGAGATGGCTCACCGGTAATCGTTTTTACTCAAATGAGGAGCTCATAGTTGAAACTGAGGCGTATTTTGGAGACCTTCCGATCGAGTACTTTTCGGACGGTATCAAAAAGTTAGAAAATCGTTGGACTCGCTGTATCGACCTAAAAGGAGAGTATGTTGAAAAATAAAACCAACTTTGGCCAAAAAAACGTCTCCGTGTTTGATTTTTCAGGGAAAAATTATGGATTTTTTGTTTTTTGTTTTTTGGGAAAAAAAATAAATGGGTGGCGGGTGTCATCACCAACAATATAAAGTAGGCTCTTTGCAGTTATAAATCTTGCCTACTCTAGTCATCAAACGGAGAGATTACAGTCCATTTTGGACATATAGAATCCATATGGTATAGTGTATAGAAGATTGATAAATAAACATTAAAACATGAGGTTACATACAAATATTTTTCATTCGGCGAAAAATTTGAAGAAAACATTTACATTTTCCTCTGATCCAGTATTTTTTCTATTAGACATCTAAAAATTGTATTTCTAAAATCCTGCAGAAGGCTAAAACATCGCAAGATAAAAGTCACAAGCCTTAAAAAGTAAATATGAGTAAAAAAATTATAAGTATTGTCACCCTTATTACACTTACCAACAAAATTTAGGTAACCGGAAAATGTAAGAATTAGAATGCAGCTGGCGATTTTCATTTTTCCCTTATTGTACAATAGGATTTGTGAACGTCGTCTGAAATTTTGCACGATAGCAGAAAGTGCCACGTTGAAGTTCAGTTTTATACGTATACACCGAGACAATAAAAAATCACGTTTTTGTCAAAAACTCAAGCTGAGGAATAATATACGTATCTGCTATTATTATGGCATCATATTTGTTTAATGATTTTGATTGCGTGAACTTTTATTGACATAGTGTGAGGTAACAAAGTTAAACGCTTTTTATAAAAGGTGTCTTTTGAAACAAATTCAAAAACAAGATATTTTGACTATTAATTGAGAAAGACTAAGATTACTAAAGATTATTGCGTATTGTATAGGATGATTTTCGATCACATAAAATTGTGTTGAAAATGAAATGAAACTCGCGCGAAGGAACTTGTTAGTCCCTTTAGCTGAGACTTCCAGTCGTGGTATTAGTCATTTTTTGGATAAAGTCTACTGGTTTAAGGTATTTTTGGAAGGAAAGAACAGTAAATTGTAATGGTCTATCTCTTCACTACGAGCAAAACTGTCAATTTAAACGTCTAACTATTTTTTATCTTGTAGTACAATGTTATCGACCTTGACTACACCTCATTTAGTTTCAAACATTATAGCGCAGGGTGCCAAGATATTATCTTATCTCCCTGAACCAAATGTTTGTGATTATTCTGGTTGTAAACTATTAATCTTTACACAATCGTAAACTGATATCATTTTCTACAATTAAATAGGTCCTATTAATCAGATAGATTGAAATCAACAGCTCGTGAACAGTTTCTTCGACTTTAAGCGTTAAAGTTTAATGGTGGCTGATCTTAATTTGTTAGTTCCATCGCGAAGCAAATGACAGTCTCTTTTGATCTGAAGTTAGGCAACGAAAATAACGCATGCTTTTGTTTAGCTGATTGTTTTTCTTCTTCGCGTAGTATCCAGGTGTGATTTGATAGTAGAAATCATCATCACTGGAGGAATTGGATTTTGTGTTTTTTCAACTGTGAAACATGTTTTTATTCAATCCTGACATATACATATACATATACAAAGTAGGCAGAAGATCTTCAGAAGATTTTTAAACCAGTTCCAAATCGACTAAAAGAAGGAAAACAATCTATCTTGTTGACTCTCATTCTCAAATTGAAATTGAGAATGGTTTGTTTAATAATTCGTGCTCTTCTGGGAAAAGATACTTGGCTAAGGAGATAAGAAGTATGATATCGAGAGCTGAAGATGAAGAACATAGAGAGCATAAAGAATTTGAAGGACAAATGGAGTCATTAACTTTAGAAGAAGCTATTTCTCGTGCTAAAGACACAAAATGGAGGAAACATCAATTTGAAACTATAAGACTACAAGCTAAAGCACACAATGCTGATATTTTTTCTCTTTATAAAAGTCTTAAAGAAGCCAAGTAAAAGTGTCTTCCTCCCGAAGGAAGTATGACAGTTACACTGTCAAAAATTCTGTGGAGCAGAAAAATCGGATGTAGAAACTTTTATGCTTGTTAACTTTTACGCTTGTCAATTTGGAAGAACGATAATCCTGGATCCACCAGATTATGTAGGCTGCTCATGTTTGAACATGCACCATAAACTAAGGCAGAAGTAGATTTGAAGGAAGAGAAAATATAAATAACTCAAACCTACAAAAACAAAATTATTGAGTAGTCGTTGTACCATAACTGTCATTTATGAGTTCGCGTCGACTGACTATGTTTTCCGGAAAGGTGTGTCAGGTTCTTTCCGGAACTCCTTCTGCTGCCACATGTTACATTTGTAAGAACTACAAAGCAGAGAGTCCAAAAAGAATTCCGTGATAAGATAGGGCTTAATATTGATATACCAAAACACTGCTTGGCGACTTCTAACACAGAAAATACTGCCAGGAGATTTTTCAGAGATCCTGATTTGACAACCGAAATCGCGCATATCGGCAGGGAGTTGATCCGTATATTCGGCATAATTTTGTAAGCAATGGCTTCAGGGGAGGCAAATGCCGCTTTCAATTTCGGAAAATATTTCCGATAAAAAAGGCAAATGTACGTTAATTTTTATAATTGGTACTATATGCCAGTGACAGCATAAAATTCTCATTCATGGAGCCAAAATGATTGAACCTGATTTCTTACCCCTTGGTCAATTGACGGAAGAAGCTCAAGAGCTGTACAACAAAAATGTCAACATCTACGAGAGTTTCACACTCGAACTAAAAACTACTAAAAGAGATCATCTTGGACGGAAGCTGCTTATTTTGACCGACCCAAAAATGGTAAATTAGAGGCAAAAGTGGAAGAAGAAAGTAATTTCGTTAGATCCTGAAGGTCAAGAGTTGCTCAAGACATAAAATGGAAGCCTGAAGGCATACGTTGGCAGTAAAAGAAGAACTTTTTTCAGGCTCGTGAATGTCCCGACTTTTCATATGTTATAGAATTTGTTCATAACAAATATTAAATGTATTGTTCAATCATTACTTGTATTCAAACCCTCTTGTGTCGGCTAACTGTAAGTAATGATTGAAAAAAGAACCTTTTTTTAAATTAAAAGGACTGACTTTGCAAAAAAGCTAGTTTCTACGTCAAAAAATGCCCGAAATAATGCATTTATTTAATAAGTTTGTTTAAAAAATCATAAAATTTATGAACGAATTATGCATGTTGCTAAAATTAACATGAAAATCTCAATTCTCAATTAAAAAAAAAAATTTTTATCAAATAGTGATGGATGTTGCTGAAATTATGATGATGAATATTAACAACAATAGTTTTAAGAGATAATTTTTTAATTAAAATATTGTCTTCATTTAAATTTTTTGCAATATAACTTTTAAAAAACTTTAAATTATTGAAAATGATAAAAAACACATTTTCAACAAATAATTTGTTTATAAATAATTTTTTGTTAATTTTATTATGGTGGAATATTTCTATATAATGTTAATGATGAACTACTTGGTGGGTACCTATCACCACTACGTAGCGCGTCCTCAGGTTGCGGATAGAGGAAAGGCCCCTGAGGTTAAACACCCCTGAGGTTAACTGCGAATACAAGAATAAGCAGTCGCGGACAGCCGATAGGAACCAGTCGTGGGTGTGGTGAGCCCACATTGGTATAAATATGTACACAGTAGCCCGGTTTGAGATGATCCGCTCTTTGCGCTCTGGCGTAATGGGCGGGGCATAACAACACGAGACTTCAACGTGTACACTAACCTAGAAACACTACCCGAAACCAAAACTAGTTTGAAAGCAAAAAATCCTACTACCATAGTAG
>NC_046657.1:58308200-58314871 GCF_010883055.1 Belonocnema kinseyi
GAAACCGAATAGTAAGAGACCACTGGGAAGGCCGAGAATCAGGTGGAGGGATAATTTAAAAAAAGATTTGGTAGAACTAGGATATGATTATAATGAGTGGATAGATGTTGCACAGGATAGAGACGCGTGGCGGTCTCGGGTAGGTGAGGCAATGAACTTTTGAGTTCCAAATGCTGATAAATAATAATGTTAATGATGAAACGTCGGCGATCACAACCATTTTCCTATTATTAACGAGCACTAGGAACGTCAAATAGAACAAATTGTCACTTTTTCCGTCATATTTATTTTTTTATACAAAAGTTCAAAAAGTAAATTAAAAATCAGGCCCGACAATTTACTTTGAAATTTTATCAGCTTAAAAAGAACATCCAAATCGATCCACAGGTTCAGCCAGAATCGTATTTTGAACCAAAAAATGTATACTTTTCCCTACTGTGTGCTGGAACGGGAAACTGGGAAAACCGGGAAATGACCGTAAATTTATTCTTTGACCGAGAATTTTAGAAAATTTGTAGAACAATTTTCCATTTTAGATTTTTAATTTTTTAATCTACATTTTAATTTAAAGAATTTTAAAATCCAGTTTTATCGACTTAAATAATTAAAAATTAGAAGCGTTTAAAATCAAAGATTTTTTCTAAACAACTTTTTTAGTTGATCAACTGTGAATATAAATTATTCAATTAATGATTTTTTGAATTAATTGTACTTTAAGATTTAAAAGTGAATAATAATTAATTTACAAGATGTTCCGTTATCATTTCAAAATTTTAGATATTGGCTTTTCTTAAAATTCAAATATAATTTCAGTATAAAATATTTCATTTTTAACAATGTACTTTAAAATTTTTCAATTAAGAAAAAGCGCAGTTACTTAATATTTATAAATATCTGACTGTTCATTTAGGATTAGTAATTATAAATTAAATATTTAAAACTGAGGACAAAATTTAACTTTGAATGTTACAATTTTAATTGTTCTTTTTCCCCATTTTAATTTGTGAGTCAAATTGTTGAATCTTGATGTATAAATAACAATTCAACACCTATTATTCTTAGAAAAAATACGAGTAAGCTTAAGAGATATTTAGGAGATTTGAAATAATTCGAAATTAACTAAGAATTTGAACTGGTTTCCAATAATTTAATCGAAGTGTCTACGTGTAACGACAAAATCCGACTATTCTTACAAAAATTTTGGTAAAAATAGCCCACGGCCAAATTTTTTAAAAAATATAGATTTTGTCTTATTTCGAATGACAGCTTTTAAGCTTTTTAACTATTTTGACAGGCCACAGAAGAATAAATATTTCCTAGGAAAATCAAAAATCGCTTATTTATTTAAATAAAATAATTTCAAGAGAATATTTAAAAAGATTTATAAAGATTAACAAAATTTTCGAAAGTGAAAGTGGAAGATTTTAGAAATTTTTTCTTTAATTTAGTAGAATTAAAAAAAAATGTGCAAAAATGTAGAACTTCTTATTTGGACAGGGAATTTTTACAAATTTATAATAGGAACTGGAATTTATCCATAATAATAATTCTGTTTTAGAACCGGAAATTTTCAAATTTGAACAAATCCCGAGCTTTTTTAATTTACTGGAAATTTTCAAAACGGAAGAAAATTCTGAATTAGGACAGGAGCAGGGATTTTTTCGAAAGAATTTTATTTCTGAGTTGAAATGGAGAATTTTCTTAAACAATTAAAATTCTGGATTTGAACTGGAAATGTTTAACAAAATTGTTGTTCAGTGTTGAAACGAAGCGTTTTTGAGAAGAAAATTTAATTATGAATTGGAACATGTAATTGCTCAAAAAAATTAATGGTAATGTGACAATTATTTATGCTTTTCGATACTGTTTTTATCGTCGCCGATCCAAATAGATAATTCTTGAATGAAGGAATATGAATTTTAATCTAAAAAAAATACGTTTTTAACTATCTAAGATATTTGAGGATTAAAAATGGTATCCTCATATTTTCAGATAAATACATTAATTTACAAAAAAAAAAGAAACAATATTCAACTAGTTAAAATTAACTAGAAAATACGTATTTTTAACTAAATTAAATAAACTAATCCTCAACGAAAAAGAAAAATTTTTAATAAAAAGGATTAATTTTCTAACCAAAAAGGCAAATTTTTATTTAAAAAAAACTTCCTTCCAAATACTTGATTGTCTATCGTATAAAGAATAAATTTGTAACCCAGAATGGAATTTTTTAAATTTTGGATGCTGGAAAGAGAATTTTTAGCCAAACTAAATACAAATTTTCAACAAAAAGTAGAACTTTTGACTTTAAGATGAATGTTTCACCTATATGGTAATTTTCCTGTCAGTGGAGACGCAGTTCTAGCAAAATACATCAACTTTCAACACAATTATTGAATTTTAAAACCGAAAAGATAAGTTGGTTAAATTTTTAAACTTAAGACATGATTTTTCAGTCAAAAATGTAATTCCATACTATATAGTTAAAGTTGCATTGAATCAATATTCAAGAATAAACTTATATTTTTAATTTTAAAAATGAATTCCGGGAACTTTTTGATCAAGGTAGTATTTGCAAATCTTTACACTATTCTGCCATTCGTTTTTCCTTATTTCATGTTAAAACTCTTCCATAATTTTCATTCCATAATTTTATAAATTACACAAATAACTTTTTATAGTTCAACATTTTTATTCCAAAAATTGACTACAATCTGTAAAATATAATAATTATTTTAAAAACTTTCCAGAACTTTATTTTTTAGGGGAATTCTATGTTTTACCTTCTTCTAAAATATTAGTGAAACTCGACACGTATCAATATTTTATAATTGAATTAAACAGTTATAATGAAACTGTGCTGTCTTCGGGCATGAAGAATCAGAAAGTAGCACAAAACATTAGAAAATAAGGACAGCGATAGAAAATCAGAAAATGTCCTGTAAAATCAGGACGTCTAGGTATCCGGCATCAGTACGAGTGATTCCTGTTGATTCGGCCTAAATGCAGGTAATTTTTTGTTGATCCTTGATCAATTCCACATGTTCCTGAAAAATCTCTTGACGAGCCACTGATTCTGAATCGAATATAAGTATGAAAAATCAGTGTTTCTTCCAGTGAACGGACTCTCGCTCCAGGTCTAGCCAGGTTGGTGCATTCTCCTCTGCTAAATAAATTAGCTCCCCCCAAAGCAGTAATTCGGAATCTGGTGCTCGTACGAATACAGTTGTTGCCGAAACTTGAGGCAAATTGATTACTTGTGCGTGAATTGGCTCAAGATAAGCTTCGTAAAGAGCGTGTTCTGTTTTTATAAAAGACTTGTATAATTTAACATTACGATCATCTCTTTTATGGACCGGATTTTCTAATTCCGCTCTTAAAAAACAATAATTCCTGGTGGGTATGTATAGAAAAGCTCGATCAAGTGAATCTAATTGCTTCTCTTTAGTATTTAATCTCATCCATCTAGGTACACCATGATTGAACCATTCCATTTTTAGAGTTCCATTAACAACATAATCACGTGGCATTTGTAGGTAAATAGCGCTATTAGCAGTAACATAAACCGGTTTAAGTCGAGTTTGCGTAACAACTTTGGTTTGTCTTCTTGTGCTCTGCATAGCATCTATTTTTGTAATAAAAATAGAAATGTATCAATTTTACTGGAAAAATATCTGTTAGTAAGATAGTAAATGATAATGGAGATCAGATAAAGAAAAAATCACTTTTTTGGTACAAATCACTAATAAGAGTCTCAAGAGAAAAATGTTCATTTCAGATGAAAATTTGTTGCCTTGTGCACATTGTAAACATTTTCTGGGAAATAAAAAATATATAAAATTAAATAATCGTCACAACTCGAAGACACTCGGATGTGCAAGTTAGACGTGCTCATTTTGACTTACTTTGAACTAATTTCGCACCAAGAAAAACATTAATTTTTGACAAAAAAGTCTAATTTCTAATAAAATATATGAATTTTAAACCAATTGTTGCATTTTCGAAAAAAATACAAATTTACAAAAGAAAATAGAATAGATGAATTTTCATTTAATTAATTTTTGAGTTTAAATTTATTTTCGATAATTTATGATTATTTACAACTCTGTTTATAACATTAAAAAATGTTTCCACTAAATTGAGTTTTAAATAATAATATAATTTTAAATAATAATAAATAAAAAATAATATTTTCAATTTAATTTAATGGCCTCAAAAATTAATTTAAACTAGTGCATGGGCAAACAATTTTGTCATCAAAAATTTTATTCCGTCTTGTATCTTTTAAACAGAAAAGTCAAACTTTTAGTTAGAAAAATTAGTTATAATAGTTCAATTGTAAGCCAAGAAAATACCTTTTTAATTGAAATAATGAATATTTAATTGAAATACTTTAATTTTTAAAAACAATAATTAATTTTCTAACAACAAGATTAATTTTATAACAAAACATATAATATGAAGAAAAAAGCACGAATTTTTTTTTTTTAATAAATAATTTATATGATGAATTTTCAATTAAAATAATGAATCTTCAACTGGAATGGTTGAATTTTAAACCAAAAAAATGAGCTTTCAACAAAAACAATGATTGTCAACCGAACTAATAAATTCACGACTAAAATAGTGAATCTTTAATTGGGATAGCTATCATTTTTATGAAAAAGGAAATGGTTCCATTTTTCCATTAAAAATCTATTTCTTCATAAAAAACAGCATTTTTAGCAAAACAGTTGAATTCTCTATGGGAAAAGTTAAATTTTGCAGATAAAATATGTAGTTATAAATGAATTTAACTTTTAACTAAGTAGTTGAATTTTTAAAATAGGTAAATAAATCCGTGATATAATAAAGAAATTTATATTTCCTACGGATGTAGATAAAGTAGAAATAACTTTTCTGAACTGATCAAAATTATTAAAATAATGAAAACTTGAGTTTTACTACAATCAGAAGTAAGATCCCGGTGTTTGAACATGTAAAAAAAAATATTTACCTAACATAGGTTGGTCGGCTGGTTGACCCAAAGAAGGTTGGACAGGCCTATGCGTGCTCGAGCTTGCACCCATGTGCTTAGGATCTCTAGATGAATCACCTTTCGAACCTTTTTCTATAAGAACAAATAGAAATTGATGCATCTTTAATTTTTCATACTTACACATTTCGTAAAACATGATACAAAAGTTGCAGTTTTATTCATTTAAGAAAAAAATTCAAGAATTTATTTTTATTTTCATAGTACCTTTATTCACTTGAAAATTGAACCAATTGGGTTAAGATTTCTATAACTCCAACTTCAAAGATAATAGCTCTCAAGATACAAGCACTCTACAGATATGAGCGTCACGATTTCAAAGGAGCAAGCAGTGGTCCCTGCTCTTCCCCCGCCCTATTTGAGTCAGGCGGGCACGAGTAAGCTCTGCCTCGAATTTGACGTGCTCGTGCGCATTGTAGGCCTGAGTGCGTTCTCACGCATAACCCCCAAAATCTAATCGTCGCATGAGAGTGAGCCCCTTTGCAGGATGTATCTTTGGAGTTCTTTATTCCTAGACCTCTCTTATCTGTGGAGTTCGCGTTTATTTTTGTTTCATACGTTAATTTTTGAAAAAGGTTGTGTCTACAGCAATCAAGTATACAGTCAGACACGTGCAGAAAAATCTCATTTTTTGACTTCGGAGATCTAAGAAAGTCGAGATTTGCTCAAAACCGACAAAGTGAAATTTTAGGTTAAACCAATACCTTCTAATTGGGATAAAAATGTCAAGAAAGTCACCCACTTAACGCAGCACTGACGGCCGCTTCTGGCTTAGCAGGGCGGCGAGAAAGAAGCTTGCGCGAACTCACAGTGTAGGTTCTTGTAATGTAGTGTATTAGGAGTGGGTAAAATGCTTGGTGAGCTGTTTGACTCGTCAATTCGTCAGTACAGCTATGAGTGAGCAACAGGTTCCAGCGTCCGTTGCACAACGGGTTATAATAAAGTTTTTAAATAAAGAAGGCGTTAAACCGTGCGAAATTTTGACTCGATTGAAGGATCAGTATAGGGATGATACTCTGTCTAAAACTCAAGTGTTTAATTGGGCCAAAAAGTTTAAGAGTGGACGAGAAAATGTGGAAAATGTGAGTCATAATCGTCGTCAAAGATCAAGTGTCTCTGGCGATGACATTGGTGCAGTTCGTGACCTTATTGAAAGTGACAGGCGGTTCACTATTCATGAAATCTCTTTACAGGTGGGCAGCAGCTATGGAAGCGCTCAAACAATCATTAAAAATCATCTTGGTTTTAAAAAAATCTGTGCCCGATGGGTCCCGAAGTTATTGAACGAAGATCAAAAAAACATCCGACTGCGAATCAGTAAGAGACATCTGAATCGATTTCAGCGGGAGGGAGAGACTTTTTTGAAGCATATCGTGACATGTGATGAAACATGGGTGCATCATTACACTCCCGAGTCCAAGATGGCGAGTAAAGAATGGCGAAGGAAAGACGAAGCCGGTCCTGTGAAAGCCAAAACGCGTCTCTCAGCCGGTAAGGTCGTCGCGACCGTCTTTTTTGACTACAGAGGAGTGTGGCTCATTGATTTCCTACATGATCGACGTACGGTTAACGCTGCCTACTACTGCCAGCTGTTGGAGGCAGCAAAAGCCGCTTACAGAAGCAAAAGACGCGGTAA
>NC_046657.1:58314971-58327187 GCF_010883055.1 Belonocnema kinseyi
AGGAGACTATGTAGAAAAATAATCAATAGTATTTTTGTATTGTTTTATAAATAAATAAATATTAAAAAATAATTCCGGTTAATATTTGATTCACCCTCGTACTAAGAATCATTGCTAATTTTAAACCGTGATCAATCCTTAAAATGATTAATTAATTTTTTATCAATTTTTTATCATTTATAACTCTGCAGCATATTGTTGAGAGAATACGGATACTATCTGACGCTAAGAGAAATCTAGAGCGAAGAGAGAGGTGGGTCAGAGAAAATCAACAGTTTCTCTCTGACCCATCTCTGTGTAGTGCCCTCATAACACCTGATGAAGAATGCCCACATATCACTACCGAGAAGGTGAAAAAGTATTATGAGGGATCAAGAACTGTTCCGGCCCGGGACCAGATGGTATCAAGAACTTCTGGTGGAAGAAGTTTCCTTCAACCCATCAGCATTTGTCCCGTATTTTCATCTCATATTTAAAGTCAAAAGAACCAATTCCGGAGTCATTGGTGGAAGGACGCACAATACTCCTGGCGAAAATAGGCAACTTAGCTGACTCGAAGAAATACAGGCCAATCGCTTGTCTGAACACACCATATAAGATATTCACAGCTATACTAAATGATAAGATTGTTCGGGCACTTGAACCTGTGTGGCAATAAATGTATGAACAACGCGGCTTAAAGAAAGGCGTAGCAGAATGTCGGGAGAACCTGCTCATTAATAGATGTGTCTGCAAAGATGCAGCATACTACCAGCGTGACCTATTGATGGCCTGGATTGATTACCGGAAAGCTTTCGCTTCGACCTCCCATAGACTTATCATCTGTCTTCTGCTCCGCGACTCTACATCTCAAGCCGTCAAGGTGGTCGCGGAATATTGAATTTCGAATGTCTTCACAACAGGATCATTCTGGGTACAGCACATAGAGTCGCAAATGGAAGAGACCCTCTTCTTAAAATGGTCAGGAAGCACGAAAATGTGGGCACAGGAGCGTTTCTGTACAAAGCATCGGAGGAGGCTGTCACATTTTGAGCCAAGACATTCGATGTGATGATAGCTGCAAGGCGTGCCATGCACACTCCGAGCATTTGGTACACATACTATCTAGTTGTCCAACTCATGCGAGAACAACCTTCATCCAGAGGCACAATCTGGCACTAAGAGTGCTTTATTACCATCCCTGCCACTCTTACGGCACCAACCTTAATATCACTTCTCTGAATGCTCTTAGGGAAATCGAGTCAATTGTCGAGAATGAGAAGTGCCGCATATACTGGAACTTTATATTCTCGACAATTGTTTCTTTTGCACACTCGAGGCCAGACTTGGTTTTTCTTGACTTCGAGAAGCGAATCATGTTGGTTATCGAATTCGGTATAGACACCTCATAAGGGAGTTGCGACGATTGTACCCGGAATATTCTGTCAAACTAATCGTCATTATCATCGGCGCTGTGGAGCTGCCAAGCTTTCACTGGTTAGTAGCCTGAAAATCATCCCTGCTTGTGAACAATATGCTGAAACACTTGCGGGAAAAATGCAGAAGGCGGTCGTCCTTGGGTCGTCACGGTCGTGAGACGTGGTTGTGGCTGAAATTTTACCCTGAGTTCGCTGGCATCGGGTGCAGTTTTTTTTAGATTAGCACCTGTTCCCGACGAAATCCTACGGTTGTCCTTATGACAAACTTTTAATCATACACACGCCCACACTAACCTTACCAATGCAGAAAATTGTAACTGCTACAATTTAGAGATGATTCATAGGAATCATAATCACGAAGAACGAGAGTCTTTTATCTCATTTTCCTTTCCGGGGAGCACTTTCATTGTTAAACTTACATGTTTATTAAGCCCGTTATTTACTCTTGCGTATCTTTTGTTTATATACTCCTTCGACTAACGAGAGTCAGCTGCCAAAAACAAGAACGTGTAGGACGCCCTACTACGAATGCAGGGTTGGCAAAGTGGAATTACATAGCGCCGGGATGACTCTAGAGTCTACCCACCACAAGACAGAAAGAGAGATGGGAACCCGATGGAATACGTTGCCTCTCTTTACCACGCCAAGGCATCAACTTTGTTTCCGAGAGAGAAAGGAAGAACCCTTATATATTCCAGCCTCCGCATAATTTCAATGGGAAACACTTTCGATTCTTAACGAATCAGAAGACTAGCTTCGAGGAAACGGTTTGCCACCCACGACAAGGAAGAAAGAGAAAAAGTCACGCAGTTCACTCTGTTTCCCTCCAGTCCACGGTCACATTTCAAATAAAACTAATACCTTCTCAATAGGATAAAAAAAATACCTACCGAATGGAGCTGCGGCGGCTGATTGTGGCGTAGCAGGTCGGTAATGCCAAGGCGAGCTCGAGCTCGGGCCTGGCACCGGATTCCAAGGACCTCTCGGTGATTCGGTTTCCCAACCTATTTCTGTAAGAGCAAATAGAAATGAATGCATTTTTAATTTTTTATACTTACAATAGGAAAAACATGATGCAGAAGTTGCATTTTTATTTATTCAAGCTTGTGGACACTACGGCCTGGAATTATCTGAATAATTTTTTTGGATTATTTTAAATAATTTTTTATTTTGTTAATACCAATAAAAAACATATTTCCAATCAAGTCTGAACAAGGTGTTTCATAGCCTTTTCAATTTAATTTTAAGGCCTTAAAAATTAATTACCGAACGGATCAATGGGAGCTTGGTCTGTCGTAGGAAGTCGGAGACGCCTGTTCGTGCTCGAGCTCGGGCTCTCGCCCGGGTGCCCAGGGTCTCTAGAGGAGTCGCCTGGAAAACTTAATTCTGTAAGACCAAATAAAAATTAATGCATTTTTTATTTTTCATACTCACACTAGGAAAAACATGATACAGAAGTTGTGATTTTATTTATTCAAGCTTGTACACGCCACCGCCGTAAATTATATGCACACTGACAAAAAAAATAATTTCCGACCAACAAAATAATTTTTTTGAGCAGTTTTTGCTGTTCTTACCAAAATTTGGTTTACCACTTTTTGTTGAGTGTGCCAAATAATTTTGTTGAACGTACCAAAGACGCAGACACGCATGCGCTTTATTTCGACACATTACGAGCAGCTGATCAATTATTCAATATGGTGGGTTTAAAGGAAACTTACCTCTCTGTTTTAATCGTGAATATTATTTGTACTTCTATCAAAGAAAATGAAGTTGAAAAAAAGTTGTATTTGTTTTGAAAAAACGTTAGGAAGGCTAACGCGGTGCTCTACAGATTTCAGATGAATAAGACCTAGGATATCTTTAGAAGAATTTCAAGGCCAAGGATTTGAACATTTTATTATTCGTTGTATTAAATCCGTGAAGTCCGAAAACATACTTAAAAATAACCACTAAGATCGCTGATTATTCCGAAAATTAAATAATTGTTGCCTGAAAAAAATTATATTGCAAAAAAAACACGATTTTGTTAAATCTACCAAAGTTTGGTTTGCCCGGAAAAATATAATCTTGTTGTGATTACAAATATTTATTTTGTTTAGCAAAACTATTTTGCAAAATCTAAAATATTTTTATCAACTCTAAGAAATAATTGTGCTCAGCTTACTAATATTTGTTTAATATCACCAAATAATTTTGTTCAATTTACGAAAAATCTTCTGGTGCCTACGAAAATTTTTAACGAGTTCAAATAAAAAGCTCGAACCAAAAAATTTGGTTGGCTAAACAAAACGATTTTGTTCCTTCAATCACAACCAAAAAATTTGGTTCAGACAGCCAAACTTTTCTTTGGCCGAACAAAGATTTTTCTCAGTGGAACGTCTAACGCAAACGTTACTAAAAATCACTGTTTTTTGTTAGTGCACCATCAAAAAATAAACAGTAATGACGAAAGTCCCATAAAAATATGTTTGACATTTTTTAACTGGATCATAATCGTATTGTAGCATGTAAAATGCATATCCATCATAAAAAATTTGCTTCATCTCACAGTTATATATTTCCATAATCACTTGGAATACACTCAATTTGAAAACAAAATATTTAGGGCGGTTTAAAAATCTGTTTGTTTTACAAAATTATTATTGTCTAAAATTTCCTTAAGAAATTGTTCTGAATATGCATAGATGACACGAAAAATTTAATAAAAAATCACGAAGTTGCAACAATTCTAACTTTATTGATACAATAAGAAGACTTTATATTGTGAATCTTGTAAATACACGTCACCTTCACCATTATACTAAATTTCAAAGTGTTTGTTTAACAATGGAAAAACAAAAGTTATTTACACGCTTAATTTAATTTTTCTTACTGTATTCAGAAATAGTGCGAGTAGCTTATTTTATTTTCTGAAAGGTTTTCAACAATTAGATTCTTTACGCTTTTAATTAACATTAAATTTATTAATTTTGTGCTATTTTTAGGAAATTTACGAAATACTTAAACTTCAAAAACTTCTAATTTTCAGCAAGCATAGGGACTTCAATTAATAAACGAAAAACTTAGAATGCCGATAGCAAACACTGAGGCCTCCAGTCCATGCACCAGAGCGGCCGGATCTTGGAATGGCCGGAATGAGACATTGACCAATCAGAAACGTTCCACGCAAACAGTGTCGCTCTCGAGCCGAACTCAGCCGAAGTATTTACAAGTTTTAAGTTCGCGCTAAAAAGCATTCCGTTCGTTTCCAAAGTTTTCAAAGACATACACCCGAATGACCGTAACCCGGAATGATCGAATTACAAATCACAGAGTACTTTGTACAAGACAAAAAGTGCGTTTTTGTAAAAGGTGCCCTGTGACTGGTGTTCCGATCATTCCGGGTTACGGTCATTTCGGTACATGTCTTTGACAATTCTTCAAATGATCGGAACGCCTTTTGGCGCAAACTTAAAAATTTGGAACACTTCGGCTGAGTTCGGCTCAGTCTGGCTCGAGAACGACGCTGTCTCTGCGAAACGTTTCTGATTGGTTAACGCTTCATTTCGGTCATTCCGAAAGCCGGCCATTCTGGTGCATGGACTGGAGGCCTAGATCCATTTGGCTCTCGTGTACAGAAGACAAAAGAATGAGCTTCAAAGAATTAAGTAACATATTAATATTTTTTATTTAGGAACAAATTTTATAAGAAACCGATTAAATTTCTATCTGGACCAATGTTTTGTCTGTTAAAAAACCAAATATTTTATTTTTTTAAAGTCACGGAAGGTTAAAAACATCTTAGAACAAAATTCACGAATCTCAAAAAGTCGATAAAATTAGAAAAATTAGAAACCTGTCAGCTAAATTATACTTAACAACAAAATCCAGATAAATTGAAAACGTAAGAATTCGAATGCAGCTGGTGATCTTCATCTTTTCTCTCAGTAGTCGATAGCTTTCGTGACTGTCGGCTCTAAAATTGCAAAATCATCTACTGCTATTTCTGGTAATCTTCATCAGAACACTTTGTCATCAATGATCAAGGAAGAGAAAAACGGCACCATCATTGTAACACGAACTGTATCACTTTCAAAAATTTTGTGTGATACTTGAACAATTAGCCATGAAAAAATCACGTGATAATCAATAACTGAAGCTGAGGGAAAATATCGTTTATTATTTTGCTGCCAGTAACATTTCACATCATGTTCTTGTTAAATGTCATGAATGCGTTTATTTTTATTCCTAAGATTACCAAGTTAAATTTTTTTTTTCTAGAGCCAATTACCGAAAAATTCTATTAACTGCAAAAAATTCCCCTACTATTCTTACGGTGAGTGTGCTGATTATCATAAAATGTCAGCTCTTAGATGTTTAATTTTTATTATTCACCTCTGACGCCACTTTTTACTTCTTCGGGAGAAATCAATTTGAATTGATTAACCTGGTAGGAAATGTTTCCAACCTTAAGGCGAAACGGTATGTGTAGCTGAGCACGGCAATGACTGCAGGGACATCTATAAGAAAATCGGAAATACAGTCTAGTGCCCCCTGGCAAGTATGAAGACAACCTCATACCCGAAAATTGGTAGGATTCGGTTGGTAAAACTTTTGACCTGCTAGAAAGAGAAACTTAGCAACGAGAGAGACAGACAATATTCAACCATTTTTATCAAATCATGTTTTTCGGCTTACCTGCTCAGCTGAAGGGAAATATAGCAAATTGACAAATATCTCGTCTGGACAATATGCGCGTGAAATATCAAATAATGTATTCGCATCCAATAAGAAAAAAATAAAATTAATAAAATTGTGTTTATAATTTTTCTATGCGCCCACAAAATCAGATTTTATGAACAAAACACTTTTTTTTGTAATTTTGCAATTTACCACGGTGAAAAATCGTAAAGCTAAAATCTAAAATATTTGAAAGGTTCATATTCCTCCAACTCGACAATTTAATTAAATTTTGTTCAATTTAATAATGTGTTGCTGTTCATATAACCGAAGTGAGAGCAATTTCGTATGTAATGGTCAGAAAAAACGATTTTTACGAAAGTGTTTGTCTGTCTGTAGTCTGTATTCTGTAGGCAGGATAACTTTCGAAAAATTTATCAGATTGGATTCTGCTTTGGCACACTTTTTTAAGGTCTAAAAAGAAAGAACAAGTTCGTAACCCAGCTATTTTGGATCAAAATTCAAAATGTGAGCACGTTTTCAAAATGTTTGAAACCACATTTTTTCAATATTTAAAAATTCTATGAACGGTTATTCATAGTACTCAGAAACTCAAACAATTTATCCTAATGACTTTTTTCTATGAAAAGAAAATTATTAGAGTTAGAGCATTTTGAAAATCCAAAAAAACGAACTAATATGCACATTTCAAGCCAAACAACGCATGCTATGAAAAAAAGTCAAGAAAAGAAAAACGTTGATTTTTGAAAGCCCTACAAGGTTATCATAACAACTTTTCTAATTTAATCGAAAAGTTGAAAATTCAAAATTTGATCGTATCAAAACTTTTTGAAACCAAATTTTTTCAAAATTTCAAAATTCCATGTGCGGTTATTCATAATACTCAGAAACTCAAACAATGTATCTCTATGACTTTTTTCTGTGAAAAGAAAATTATCAGAGTTAGAGCATTTTCAAAATCCTAAAAACAAACTAAAATGAACATTTTAAGCCAAACAGAGCATCATATGAAAAAAAGTTAAGAGAAGAAAAATGTTGATTTCTAGAAGCCCTACAAGATGATCATAACAACTTTTTTAATTTGGTGAAAAAGTTGAAAATTCAAAATTTGACTACCGAAAATATTTGAAACCACATTTTTTCAAGATTTCAAAATTCAATGACCGGTTGTTTATAGTGCTCAAAAACTCAAACAATTTATCCTCTTGACTTTTTTCTATAAAAAGAAAATTATCAGAGTTAGAGCATTTTCAAAATCCGAAAAAACAAACTAAAATGAACATTTTAAGCCAAAAAACGCATAATATGAAAAAGGTCAAGAAAAGACAAACGTTGATTTTTGAAAGTCCTAAAAGATGATCATAACAACTTTTTTAATTTGGTCGAAAAGTTGAAAATTCTCAATTTCATCGTATCAAAAATAATGAAAAATCCAAAAATTCCATTTTTTGGTCCAATTATGCAAGATAAACGAAAATTAACATACAAAAATGTTCGCCTGAAAAGATCTATAAATTTATTATTAATCATTTTTAGATAGGACGAGTAGCTTTTCTTTCAATTGTAAAAAATAAGATTAAAAATCAAAAAATTAAATTTTTGGAAAAGGGACAGAAAGGACGAAAGAGGACATAGGATCCTATATAGAACCCTATATATGTTCCTTTATTTGACCCTACGCAGATGCACAGTAGTTTTTATTTAATTGTAAAAAATAAGATTAAAAAATTTTTAAATTATAAAAACAAGGAAATAAGAATTAGTATGATTTTAACAAATGAGAATTCACAATCATAAAATTACAGTGGTGGATGTTTTGAGTATTAATTTTAAAAGGTTTGCGTAAGAATGTGTGGAAATATAAAGACCGAGCGCGTAGCGCGAGTTAAATATATAATCGAGCGCGAAGCGCGCGATAAATACATCATCGAGCGCGAAGCGTGAGAACCAACAAGGGCGCGCCCTAGGCGCACTCAAACTGACAAGCAAATAAATTATTAACAAAGTCTGTCAACTTTAAGCCAAAAGACACAAATTTTCAATCTGCAAGGCGAATTTTCTACAAAGCAGTTGAATTTTCAACGCTGAAATATTAATTTTCTACAAAAAATACAAACTTTCAACAAAATCATCTAATTCCCAACCAAAGAGAATAATTTTCAATACAAATAATCAAGCATCAACAACAAACTTAACAAAGTAGTTTAAGCCACGAATTCAATTTTTTAACCAAAAAGACGAATTTTCAGCATATAAAGATTTCTCAGTCAAGAAGAAAAAAAAGTAATTGAACTTTCAAGTCAAAAGACGAATTGTTTTGTAAAACAGTTGCATTTTCAAACAGAATTTATTAATTTACCATCAAAACAGTTAATCTTGAACCAGAAAGTTTCAGTTTTAACCAACAAGAGAAGAAACTGACAAAGTGTCATTTTTTAGGTGAATAATTGTATTGGAATAAAAAAATTTAAGAAAAAAAACTAAATTTTAAACAAAATAGTTCAATTTTCAAGTCCAGGGATATCATGTAATTTATATTTAATGGGATTACAGGATATTTGAGATCCATGGAGCTGGAATTACGATATAAAAATATCGACATCGGAAATATGCACGAATTTAGTGCTAATTTAGTTTTAATTTAACTGCAAGAATAAAAAATGTCTTACTAGCAGAAGTCAAAGAAACCTTTTAAAAATGTTTTGAAACATCATACATAAATTGAAATTAATGAACTTACCTTTTTCTACATGACCACTTTGTAGACTTTCTTTTTCCTGAAGTTTGGTAGTGACCGGTGGTCCTTTCAGAGAATGTTATATCGGCCATGTTTCCGCAACAATGTTCGTTTACAGTTATAAACTTCTCTCAACAAAGCTTGTCACAAATTCACTTTTTTCACGTATTTTGGAATTTCTCACTTTTTCACCTTTTTTTAAAATGTTTATAAAATGTACGGGTTGGGCATAAACAATAGCATTTCAGTTTTATTTGACACAAATGCGCGTGTGAACCGTCGCAGAAGTATAAACAAAAATAGAAATCACTTTTTGTTTGTACGGAACGTCCTTTCATTTATGTAAATATAACACGATCACTATGAGTATTGCAAGTCATCGACTTGTTGCATAACGAGCGATCATATTATTGAACGAAAATTTCGAATGAACATACTCAGCGTACAAGAATTAGAGTGGGAGTGAACGAATTGGGACTGTTATGTCGAATGGGGACAGTCATAGACCAATAGCAGAGCGAGCTTTCAGATCAATTGTTTCTCTAATGGGCTTTTGTCAGGTGAAAAGAGGATCATGGGAAACTTCCATTTTTGTTTCCTGCAATTTTCATTGTTTTCTGTATTTCACGGGGACAATGCTTTCAGGTAAACCGTTTATTGAGTCTACATTTTCTGGGCCATTCTTTCAGCTACTTCAGAACTAATAATTTATGGCTACAATTTTTAATATCTACTCTAAGATTAAGTATACTATAATCCCTTCCTCATAAATTCAGTAAATCTGAAATGCTATAAGTATCAGGTAATAATCAGTAATCCATGAATGACAAATCAGCAACAAAAGCAGCACAGGATAAAGGACAGATAGTTAGACTTTTTTGATTTGTACATAATTCAATTCCAGTATATTAAATAAACTGTACAATATGTACCATGTTGCTTTGCTTTGTGTAAAAAGAATTTCTTTTAACATTTACACTCATAGAAATCATTAAAAAATGATTAACCGAATTATTTAATCCTCCCAGTCTGAACTATAATTTATTTAATTTAATTGATTTAAAGTTCTTTTTTAACTATAGCTAAACGCCTTACAAAAATGAGTATTGAAAACCTAATTAGATAAATTCAACATATCACTATAAATATTTTCAGAAAGCTGAAACAACTATACACCGAACTGAAAATATCTCCCTGGTAAAATACACTAAGTCTATAAGCTGATAGGGATTATTTTGAAAATAATTTATTCTAATTAGCAAAATATGTTTAATAAAATTCTTATTTTCTCAATGTTTATAGTTGTAAGGATACAAAGTTGTTTTCAACTATCTGAATTTATAATTGTCTACATAATTTCTAAAGTTTTTTTCCTGAAACGAAGGAGGTAACTCATGTCTAGTTATAATTAGCCCTTGCGATACAAATGTTTTTCAATTAAATTAGTATCATTACTATTAGCATAAGAAAGATTCCGTGGCACGATACACGCGAGAAACAATGTATTGGCATCCCATAAAACAAAAACTTAAAATTAATTAAATTAACAATATAAATAATCTCAAAATAATTTTCGTAAAAATAAAAGCTACTTTTCTGACCTCAAAAAATGTAGCAAGTAAAAAATAGTTGAAAACATACAACTAATACTAGCCTAATTTGACAACAAGTTTCCGATGTATATGCGTGTACTCCTGTACTTTACTACTGACTAACTAGTAGAAAAAGACATGCGTGGCGGGGCGAGGCACATATGTGAAGAATCATTTAGCTGCATATGGTCAGAATTTTTCGCAGTAGCTGGCTTTTTGTTCAGACTTAAATCTCGGAATTATTGTTTATATGCTAATTTTCTACACAAGTTACTTCTTTTAAACCTTAGTTTAAGATATGCTTTCCAATAGCGGATTGTGTTTTTTAATGAAAAAAAAATGTTTAAAACCTATTATCACAAATATTCGCCGTATTATAACCGAAAAAGAAAGCATTGCACATAAAAGGTTACCGATAGTTTCTAATGATATCAGATTAAAAAACTTCTTATAATGGATGATTCCCAAAATAAAATTTTTGACTTTACAAAATATCCGACACTATAACATTTTCGACACAGGAAAATGAAATTTACTAATCTAATCTAAATAATCGAACAACTGTGTTCGGAATAATCACTTGCATTTTATTTATATTAGAAGTTTAGTTTCAAATATAATTTGAGTTCGAGAGAAAAAACCACTTTTTCACCGAAATCTACGGAACTATAAATTGATCAATAATCACTTTTATTATTTATATTAAAAGTGTAGTTTGGAATATAATTTGATTTCGAGAGAAGCCCGCCAAATATAAAAGTATATCAGTCAACATTAAATAAACAATAGTGCAAATCTTGCATTATTTCTCGAGTGCTTTGGTAGAAAAAAAAAACAAATTTTTTTAACGAAATCTACCGAAAGATAAATTAATCCATAGTCACTTTTATTTTATTTATAATAAGAGTGTAGTTTCGAATTATTTAATTTCGAAATAATCCCGTCAAATAAAAAAATATATAAATCAACATACTTGTTTTAGGAATTGCAAAAATTGTAACCCATTTTTGTGATGAGAAAATCACGAAAATATTTCCTCTGCAGAATACGCTCAAAACGCATGAGAAATAAAACTTGTCAACATAACTTGATGTTTAAATCTTTAAAATGAGAAAGCTTGAAGAGGCCTTGAGACTAGGCCTTAGGGCTAAGTTGGTCATAAATTCACCCATAGTACCTGAGAGGTTGCTCTAGCCCCTCTATGTCAGGTCCTTTTGCCTTTCAACTTGCATATTTCCTCTCTATTTCCTTGCCTATTAATTAAAAATCCTAATAGGTCCACAAAATCCTGGACATTTTTGTAAGTTTGAGATTATAATCGTAAATATACATGGATTCTCAACTATTCCGATTTGCAGTTAGAATTTTCGTAAGCTCTTAATGATAATTTCTTTTTTGTTTTCTGTATTAATTTTAAATCTTAATTTAAATTTCAATTTAAACTATTTCACTGATTTCATATTCTAAATTAATATTTTTAATTTAAAAACTGCGGATTAAAATAAAAACTATGTCTGTCGTAAAAAAATAATATGAAGCAAATTTTCGAAGATCAAAAACTAAATTCACGGTGATTATCAAACTTCCAAATGGAAAAACTTCTACTTTAAAACTTAATATTCTTAAAAACGATTGAAAATAAAGTAATTTATCATGCAAAATACTTACAACAAAACTTTTGCTACAAAAAATTTGTCATTAAATGAATAATAAATTCACTGAAAACTTAAAAAAATGTTTAGTTAACGAAAATTGTGATATTAGCCTAGACAGAAAAATTATATAA
>NC_046657.1:58327287-58352525 GCF_010883055.1 Belonocnema kinseyi
CAAAAAGCATTTAAAATTTATTTTTTAAGTTACTTCAAATCGTTTATACATTAATCATCCTTAAATTGTCGATCATTATTATTAATGACACAAATAATGATTAAAAATTTCACAATTGTCAATTTTCAAACGATTTAAGTTAACATAGAATAATTGAAATTTCAAAGGTTTTGAGTCTGAAAGTAACTATTATTTATAAAATATTATTTTTCTACATAATATGAACAAAGAAGGATAATGATGTTTAACAATTTAAGAATTTTTAAAGGATTTAAATTCATTTCGATTAATAGAAATTTCAAAGGGTCTGAGTATAAAAGTAACAATTAATAACAAAACATTATTTTTATATAATATTAATTCATATTATTAATAATTAAATTAATAATTAATAAATTGATGATAATTATTATTAATGATATACATAATTATTTACAACTCTTGTATTTTTACTTTAAAACGATTTAAATGTACTTAGAATAATTCAAATTTTTAGTGGATAAATGGCCGTTACTTGCATTTGTCTATAAAATTTGTTTTAAGCAAACGTTGCAAAAGTCAACTTTTTTGACAGCACATTACTTTCAATGCAATTTGAATAGTTTTTGTAAGAGAACAATGTATTTTCGTGAAGAATTTCCCGAATAGTGGATTCGTTTATGAAATTTTGTTTACATTATTAAGACGTTATTAAACAATATTTTTTCCCCAATTGTTTAATGCTACTGTTTGATCCTCAATATTCGGGCTTCACCAACATAATTTCTGTAAGCAGTCACAGGGGTGCCTCCCCCGACGAGAGGTTGGAAAGGGGTAGGGGTTTTTACAAACATTACTTCTGTAATCAGTCACAGGGGTGCCACAGGGATATGGTGGACCAACATTATTTCTATGACCAGTCACAGGATGGCCTTCCAGCTTACCCACTAGATGTTCAAGAAAAGTTAGAAAAATCTGAATTCCATGAATACGCATCCTCAGCTGCTACCTCGCTGGATATATGCTTTGAAAAAAAAGGTGAAAAAAAATTGTGCGTCCCGGTAATTTTTTTTTACCTGTACCGACAATTTTTTTTACCGCGGAACCAAAAGTGTATACACTTCGTTTACCGAAATTTCGGAACAAGTAGCTAGATTGTTTTGGCACAAATATAGGGGAATCTGAAAAAAGGGTTATTTGTACCGAAACTTCGGTATGTACAGGTGGATCTTTTGGTGCGTGTAGACATTTTGTTTATAATTACAGTTGCAAGTTCGCCTATTTGCTTTTAAATAAACTTTTATGTTAAACATTTTACTGTTTTGTAAACAATTCAACTTTTCTGCTTGAAAATTCATATATTTTATTGAAAATATAACTTTTTTGTCGAAAAATTATAGTTTTTTTAACTGAAAATTTTAATATTTCACCTTTGGTTAAAACTTTATACTGTATATTGGATAAGTTATAAATTCATATATTTAATAAAAAATTAATCCTCTCAGTCGAAAATTTATCTTTTGAAAATTGTACAATTTTTTTGAAAAATTACTTTTTTTGTCAAAGTTAACTTTATATCTCACAGTTTTTATATAAAAATTCAATTATTCACATTGTATTGGTTGACAATTCGACTATTTGGTAAAAAATTACATATTTTGTTAAAAATATAACAAAAAATTTTTGGTTTAAAATTCAACTATATTGTTTTAAAAATTTATCTTTCTTGGCTTAAAATAACCTTTGCTGTTAAAATTGCATCCTTTTTGATTTTAAAATCTACTGTTTTCCAAAATGATCGACTTTTTAGGTTACAAACTTAATAGTTTTAAATTCATCTTTCATGGTAGAATAGTCACCTTTCTTGGTAGAAAATGACCTTTTATGTTGAAAATTTAACTGTCTTCGAAAAAATGCATTTTTGGCATGAAAATCTTACTATTTGATTAAATCTATATTTCTTTTAAAACTCATCGCTTTGATGCAATATATTGCGACTTCATATGTTAGGAATTGAGAGTAATTCATATTTAATTCAATATGTTATCTACATTAAGTTTATTTGAAAGAATTTACAAAGTTGAATACCGTGTTTCTCCAACAGCTACGTTACTTACGCGCAGGGGGGGGGGGGGCTAAAATTTGTAAGTTACTTGGTAGACGGACATCACTGAATAAAACCTCACGATTAAAACTTTTCAAGGTCGCGGTGGTGAAAGCAGAGTGTATTTATGTGAAAAAATGACCAAATAATGCATTCATTTATATAATTTATTTAGAAAATTAACAAATATATTAATAGAACAAAGTTTTTTGATGGAAAATAACTATTATATAAATTTGAAGTCTTTTTATTAATGACAAACAATATGTCGAATAGTGCTTCAATAACGGTGAAATACAACGTAGATTTGTTGAATTTTGTTTTCAATTGTAGAACCACAAACTTATAAATAATTTCTAATAATTATTTGGAACATTCAATGAATAAGTTTGATGAATTAAATGCTATTTAAATCATTTTGGTTGATTCCGGGCTTATTCCGATTGTTTATGTAAAAATAAAAAATAAAGTTATAAAAATTGCCATTTGCAGTTTATTTGTTAACCCAGAATTGTAACAAAATGAAACTAAAAATCGGCTCTCGCAATTTTTAACTTTTCAGGGCAAGTAATATATAATTGAAATCGGAAAAATTCGTAGATGGTGATAATGCTATTTTCAAATCGCTAGTTGAAAAATTAAAAGTTTAAAAATTTCCTTACGTGGACATGCCTGTGGACAAAAGACCCTTGCTGTAGTAAGCTCACATACACTAAGGTACATGAATAGACCGAAAAGTTGTAGAAAAAATTAAGTCGGATGGAGCCTGAACATACCTGAAAATCAAGAAAAAAGTTTTCCGACCACTGCTCTAAGGCTAGGCTGTTTTGGAACAAATTATCATATTTGAGCCACTTTTCGGGTCTTCGGAGCGTGGCGAGGTCCAGCAATTTCATTCAGCACCTAGAATACCAAAACCTAATCCGCATCAGGAAGACGACTGAAAATTCTACAAAAATAAAATATTCCAAATAGAAAATGTAGTAACTAGAAAACTACAGTATCGGATATTTTGTTATTTCAGAAATTATATCACGTAAATTTTATATTGTGCTTCTTTTTCAAATTCAGTAACATTAAATAAACAAAAGTGCAAATTTTCCATTATTTTTCGAGTGTTTTGGTAAAAAAAAATACGTTTTTACCGAAATCTATGGAAAGATAAATTGATTATAATAACTTTCATTTTATTGATATTAAATGTGTAGTTTCGAATATAATTTAATTCCGAGAGAAGCCCGCCAAATAAAAAAGTATATCAATCAACATTAAATAAACAAAAGTGCAAATATTGCATTAGTTTTCGAGTGTTTTGGTAGAAAAAAACCACTTTTTACCGAAATCTACGGAAAGATAAATTGATTAATAATCACTTTTATTTTATTGATACGAGGGTAGTTCAATAAGTCCTTAGAATGACCAACAGATGGCGCGTGAATCGCTCCAAATCATCGGTTTTCAGTCAGCACTACTCCCGACTAGATATATGGTGCAGTCACAGTCCGCATCTTCTGAGTTTACGTGTTTTTATAACCAATTGAAAAAAAAAATTGTTTGTAGAACCAAGTACTCCACCGTATTCACCAGATTTAGCCCCCAGTGACTTTTTCTTATTTCCAAACTTGAAAAAATGGTTCGGTGGACAGAGATTTCCAGACAACGAAGACGTCATTGCCTCTGTAAGTGCTTATTTTGAGGAACTTCCGAAAACGCACTTTTCTGAAGGATTAAAAAAACTTGAATAGCGATTGACCAAGTGTATAGAGCTCCACGGAGATTATGTTGAAAAATAAAAAAAAATTTACCCAAAAAAAATTGTTTTATACTTCATTCTAAGGACTTATTGAACTGCCCTCGTATTTAAAGCGTAGTTTCGAATATAATTTAATTTCGAGAAAAGCCCGTCAGACATAAAAGTATATCAATCAACATTAAATAAACAAAAGTGCAAATTTTTCATTATTTTTCTAGTGTTTTTGGTAGGAAAAAAACTTTTTTTACCGAAATCTACCAAGAGATAAATTGCTCAATAATCACCTCCATTTTATTTATTAAATACTAAAAGTGTAGTTTCGGATATAATTTGATTTCGAAAGAAGCCCGCCTTATCAATATATGTAGCAATAAACATTAAATAAACGAAATTGCAATTTTTGCATTATTTTTCAAGAGGTTTGGCAGAAAGAAAACCTTCCTGAAAGAATCTCACATTATTTGATCTGGAATAAATGGTGAAATTAGTATATTTTTCCGCTGTATTAATTCAAAATACTTCAATAACTTTGGAAATTCAGTAATATCTTTATTATAATTTTATATTTTCTCAAATAATGAGTCATAAGCAAGGGCTTCGTCTCTCTCTGAGGTATACGCAGGTATGAGTTCTCCAATGTTACCGACATTGCAGTTTTCGCAAGGATAGTCTCAAGTCAAGAATAGATCAGTCGTGAGCACTGGCGGTAAAGCGGGGAACTAAAAAACCGGTCTTCCTCAGAATTTTTCCTGGTTTATTTTACTTTGTTTTCAGCAAATCCTTGTTTAAATAAATGAATAATTTAATCTTTTTTTAATGATATTATGTTTATTATTACTTTCCGCATGGCGGGCTTTTCCCATTTTTAACATCCGAAATTTTCGGAATTAGATAATCTAAGATTTTTTTAATAAAAATTATTTAAAATTAAAAAAATTAATTTTGAACAGAAGCCCGCAATAGATTTCGATTTACTTTTAACAATGCATAAAACAACATTTGAATTAATGCATTATTTTGCGAATGGTTTTGCTGAAACTATTTGGAGGATGTTACCGTTTCACCTTAATTGTGAATTTATTTCCGACGTTAATAGTAAAATCAAGAAATCTCCTGTAAGTTTTTTATATTCCGAAATTTCGATTTGCTTGTTTAAATATAAATAAATTTATATTTATAATTTTTAGCCCATTTTCAAATTCCACAAAATGTTAAAAAATCAAATGTTTTTACTGAACTTTTCTATTTTTCATGTTTCTCATTTTTAGAGCATTTTCTAAACTTAATATTTACGGCCTTAAACAATTTCACACATTTTTCCAAAAACACGTATTTTTTCATTAGGAAAGTACTAAATATTTCAACTAATCCTTGTCGTCATTTTTACTAATAGTGAGTAGAATTCACTAACTGAGATTCAGATAGTTTAAAAAAAAAGATTTCTAAAAATATTGAAAAAGAATGCGTGAGATTTTTCAAAATTGATAAAATTTCCAATTTTTTCTAAATTCAAGAATTATCTTTTTGAATTTTTTCAAGAATTTTAGGAAAATTAAATTCACATAACCTTAAACTTCGAGATAACAAATAAACTTAAAAATAAACAGTTATTCAGATTTCTTATTATGTTATCGAAATTAGTTTGCTCATCAAAGTATACTTCGGTTACATTTGGTTTCTTGGACGACGGAAAAATCTTTTTGGTTCACATTTCAAATATTTGAAGCTATTTTAACACATACTAAAGGATTTAAAAAAGAGTTATAATTTTTGAAGGATTTCAAAGAATTTTGTAAGATTTTCAAAGCGAGTCAAAATATTTAAGGTGTTTTGGTTGTAAATGAAACTGTTTTTTTTTACAATTCCTATTATTGGATTGAAAATTCAACTATTTGGTAAAAAATTTACTTTTTGTTTCAAAGTGATATTTTTGTCTTGGAAAGTCATCTCGATTTTTTTTTGGTTAAAAATTCAATTATTTTTTGTGTAATCCACTTTTTTTAGAAATGGTTTTTTCTTCAAAAATCATAGTTTCTATTTAAGATTTAAATTTTTTTACACAAAATGCCTCTTAAGGCTGGGAGGTTAAACAATTTAGGTTTATTTTGTTTTATGACGGATAAATCATCTTTTGATAAAAATTCGTCTGTTTGGTTTTAAAATTTATTATCATTATTACGGGAAAAAAATTCTGGGAAAATATCTTAGATTAGTGCTAGACTTATGGATGGGCCATGATTTTTATACAGTCTCTTTTGCTTCTTTTATGAATCCAAGTCCAGTTCAAAGTCCCAATTTCAAAAGAACCAATCTTTCTGGCTTAAGGGTATGTGATACTTTGTCTTGTGGTGAATCGGGTCCAGTTCCCCCGGTTTTTTTCTACAAAAATCGTGCACTGAATCAGGTATTCCAGTGACGCAATGGATGCATTTGAGCGAGACCTTACAAACAACCAGAAAAAGAATGTATATTTAAAATTGATAACATACATAAATCGAAGAATATATTTTGAACATCCACAGAAGAACTTTTCAATAGTCAAAGGGCACATATGTGAAAGTTCTTCAGTTTAATTCTAAAATTTAATTTCTAAGTTCAAAATCGGAGATGTTTCAAAGTGGCCTGTAGAAACAAATTTCTGATGTTTTTCTGATCAGAAAATATTTATTTAAAGCATCGGGCTTCTTCTGAGCTTTGGACATATAAAAATTAGGATCGTACAGATATTGAATCCTTTCAAATTTAGGGTTACTTTTTTCTGTTTCTCTTTTGGTATGACAATAATTTTTTTAAGCACCTTTAGTTAAAAGAATGGACTTATTGTGATTAATTCGCAAAAGGAAGCATTTGGTAGGTTTTGTGTGAATTATATATTTTTCCACCATTTGTGTCACATGATGTCCATCAAAAATTCACTGAGAAATACTCCTGCATTTGTGCAGCATGGACAGAATTACTGTTAACACAGTCTTGCCAGTGAGATCCAGACGAGGCTGTCGAGATGTTTCAATTTGCCTGAGCCACTTCTAAAGTTGGCCACTTTATAAATTCATCAACATGCCTCTTTGCAAGATCCAAACGTCACATTATGCATTCCCAAGCAGAGCTATTGCGCTAATGCCGAATTTTAACGAAATGGATCTGAAAAATTCAGGCAATTCAGAATCTTAACAATTTGATCGGTTTAACTTGGAGGATTGGGTTGCTCCCTGATATTTCTTAATTAATAAAGAGTTATAGAATGCTGAAAAAGGACAATATATATATTTGCATTTCTATATAAATTATGTCATAATTTAATCACCAATAGGAGGCAGGTTTTGAAAAACTCCACACAGCAACAAGAATTGAATTTGTACAAGCCCATCTCTCTGCAGTTCCAATTGAAACCGGTTTGAAATTGTTTAAAAGTTTTATCTGCGTATCCTAGACAAATGAAAATGCTTTACGTAAAAAAAATCTAGTAATGACTTTATGAAGTATATAATAATTTAATAATTGCAATATAAATTATACGCCATACCATATTATTCGCGATACAAAAAAAAAGGTCAGGTACAAGTGCATGAATTTGTGACATTAAATTTAGCGATCAGTGAAATAAAATATTTTTCGATTTAAATTTAAAATGTTAAAGGTCGCCAAGTTCAAAGAACTTCATCATTAGAGTTAGTCGGAAAGAAAACCTTTTTTCGAATAGCGGATTCGAATATTGGGCCAAAATTGTGTTTTCCTAACATTCTCTCCAAAGTGCCCTCCAAATTTCAACCTAATTGAACAATATCTTCTGCTCTGTGCCAACTCTTAAAAATTCAGTAATTAGCCAATAATAATGACAAAATGTACAATTTTAAAATCGATTCCACATTAGTAATGTTGATCTTTTTATTCTTAGTTAGTGCCTTAATACTTTAGAACTACTGTATGCATTTATTCACAAGTAGTAAACCACGGCTCCATTTGAATTTACTCGAAGTACTTCCGTTTGCCTGGACAGATCGCCAAGAGATAGGGAAACTGCAGAAAACTACATCGGATGTTCATCCGGTTTTTGATAGTAGAGTTCGAAGGCACACAACCCAGTCATTCTTTGCAGATGGTCACACATTCAGAGTCTGGATGGCTGACCATCTGCGAAGAAAGACCAGTTTGCGTATTCGCTGCATTTCAACAATGATTGTAACAAAGGGCATTAGCGAAGCGGCAAACCTCGATTCAGAAAGAATCTTGAATCGAGATTCGCCATTCAGATAATGCCCTCAGTTACAATGATTGTAATTAATTTTCCTAAGGAGATTAATGTGGAGTCTTTTGCGATCCCTGAAGTACTAGATAATAATTTATTTCCTGTTCCTAATTGACTTTTGGGCATTGCAAATTCTGCAACATCACAACACATTTGCATAAGTAAATGAAATTGCCCTTTCGCAGAAGTAACCAACCTTCTTCGAATCAGCCATCTTTTAATCTCCACTATTTTATCGTATTCTTCTTTATGTTACCCGAAATAAAATTTTGGAGAATTTAAGAACTCTACCCGCCATACAACTTTCTCAATACAGAAAAAAACTAAGAATAAAATTTGTTGCAGGACATTTTTAGAGCGATAAAGTTTTGTTTAGCCAACTTCGCGTCTTTCAAAAAACATGTGTTTGTCATGGAAAACAAAAGAAAGTTTAACCGATATTTGTGTAAAGTTTATCCCGTGAAGTTAATTTTTGTTGCAGAGAATCTTTCATCGGAAATCGATGTGAAGTTTATCTTCCGTTTTTTCTGTGAATCCAGATTGGTCATGGGACTTCTACATAAATGGGTGCTTTAAGAGACAAGAAATTTTATTTTTAGCCTGTAGGAAGTTGCACAAGATCTGCTTTAAAAATATGAACGTCGTCTGTTTTTATTAAATGCTTGCATCCTCCAAGGATAGGATCATTTTTTGTACAAAAATCTTTACAAGCGTGGTTTTCAAAAAGGGTATTCATAGCCCGCATTTATTGAAAATTCCGCTCAGGAGAATTCACTTTCATATGAACAATTCTTACTTCTAAGCAGGTGGAATGGCATGCATGAACGATTCTAGGTGTAGAATACCTTACGTTCAAGGCAAAATCATTGCAGTCGTAATAAAAAATATGATTTTCAAACCAAATCTTTGAATTTTCAACAAAACTACACTCGAAATCCAAAGATACGAGCTCCAACGATAAAAGGGCTCCGCAGATACAAGCGCCCCGATTCCAAGAGAGCGTACATGATTGTGTTACCTCTACTCTGTATCCCTACCATACTTGAGAGTCAAGCGCGCGCGGGTGCGCTTTGTCTTGAATACAACGTGCTGGCGCGCGTAGTAACCCTGTGTGCGTTCTCAGACATTACCCCCGAAATCTGAACGTCGCAGGAGTTGGAGCCCCTTTCGGGCTGTATCTTTGGAGACCTCAATTCACGTACTCATCGTATCTTTGGAGTTCGAGTGTAATTTTATTCTAGTAAGATTAATTTTATATTTAAAAAGGCACATTTTCTAGCAAAGATATGAATGTTGAAAATAGAAAATAATGTTTAAAAAAGTGACTTAACTTCTAACCAATCAGTTCAATTTTCAACAAAAAATAGATCCAAATCTAAACCGAAAATTTGTTTTCTTTGTGCTTTGAAGAAACGGTTTAGGTTAAAAATGTATCTCTGGTTGAAAATTCGTCTTGTTTGTTTGAGTTTAACTAGATTTTAAATTAAATATTTTAGTTGAATTCAACTGATTTAAAGAAATATATAAATCTGTTTTTGATTGATAAATCAACTATTGCATGTTTCGTTGAGAACTCATAACTTCTGTTTAAAAATTGGTCTACAAACTTTCTTCTTAATCCGCTATTTTGCTCAAACTTTAGTCTCTTTGTTTAAAAATGTAAATATTTTTTGAAAAAATGCTTTTTTCGATAGAAAATAATTTTTCATGGTAGTAAATCGATCAATTTGATTTAAAAAACAATTTGATTGAAGAATAACTTTGTGTTGAAAATTTCTATTCCCGGGTCGAAAACTATATCAACTATTACTTATATTATTCGTGAAAATGGATTTTTTATTAAAAATTCTACTACTTGATGAAGAGTTTTACTATTTTATAAAAGATTTAATTTTTCTAGAAGATTGCTCATTTTAATGCAGAAATTTCGCCATATATGCACTTGTAAATTATTTCTTTTTTTTTCAAAAACTATTAAATTTATTAATAAAATTACAAACAAAAAATATCGATTTATTATTTCATTTAAAAGTTTTTGAAAATACAAAAATAATCTTTAAGTACAATTACGGCTTTCGATAAAGCTTTCGATGAATTTTCAACAAAATACAGCATCTTTAAACACATAGTTAGACTTCCATTTTTAAAAAGATAGGTTCAAGCAAAAGATAAACTAATGAAGAAAAAAACAGTTAAACGGTTACGAACACATAACCTACATAAACACAATTTTAAAATGGCAAATTATAATTTTTTGCACAAAGATAATTATAATAAGTGGCTAACACATTATTTTATCGATTTGAACAAAAAACACATTATATATTTTATAATTAATTAATATAAATGCATTTTTTGAGGCTAGTCAGATCTCCCATTAGATAGATAAATTTTCGAACCAAAAAGAAGAATTTCCAACCAAATCAGTTGAAATAATAATAAAAAAGATTTTTTAGTCAAGAAAAAAAAACTCCAACCAATCTGTTAAATTTTCAAGTATATTTATAATACTATTGTTATTGCCTATAATAATATTTAATATTAATCTATAATGTTAAATTTTAGTGCATACTTACTAATTTGTATTAAAAAAATTTAGGAGCCACTATTTAATTAGTCACCTAAGCAGCTTTCAAAATTTGAGGTTAGAAATGCAGGTTGCAATGAAATACTTCTAGCTTATTTTTTGGAATTCATCAAAGATTCAAGTGCAAGCGTGTAGCTCGTAAATATTATTTTTAATATGTCACTATAACAACTGCCTCATTTGATTCAAAATACGGCGAAAATAGCCGTCCCAGTAAGGGAAACCAGATTTTTCAACTGACGTTTAATTTTCTGAAACTGTGTCAGTCAGGGACATCTCGTCCATGTTTAGGCAAATTCGTCCAAAATTGGTCCAAATGCGGGAAACTTAAATATTCATAACTTATTGAATAAAATCGCTAAAAAAGTTATGAATTTTATTCTTAAATGTATTAAAAATGTGCAAAAACATTACTTTTTCTATTAGTGAAGAAAATTTCATTTCTGCATTTTTAGCATTTCAGTCATTTTTATTATTTCTTGCCAAATGCACAACTTGAAAAAACGAAAATAAATAGTGGTGGTCGGCTTTTTTGGATCAAAGAAGGTTCCCAGTAATAAGCGTTGATTTCAGAAAAATTAAGAATTTGTATTCTTATGAATACGCGATTTTTTCTCCATCTAAAAATCCCTTAACGGGAACAGAAGAAGTGTAAATCCTATTCCTCTCCATTGACTTCGTAAAATTTTAGGAAAGCACTGACTTAACCTATTTTTCATTATTAAATCTTTTTATAACTCACAAATTCGAAAAATACTTAAACTTATATTTATTTTTATTTTAACAATTTATTTAAACGTCTTAAAACTGCACCAAAGAGATCTACTATAATGTGTGAATTTAAATAATTTTAAATCTAGAGAGGCAGAGTTGAATTAGTTAGAATTAAAATTTCAGAACTTATATTTCGCATGAAGGAATTAAAACAACTTATTACACATATTTTTTGAACTAATTAGAAGAAATCTAATAAAATGAAAAATATTATCTTTTTGAGGGAATAAAAAACCGTGTGGCGGTCGCTATGGAAATAGCAGTGAATAAGTTTCGGAGTTATCTGATTCTTATGGTGGCATTTTAGACAGACGGAAAAATCGTGCATTCAAAATAATAGAATAATCTTCACGTTTGCGCTGAAATCTGAAAATATTAATTTTTTTCTATTCTACGCTTATTACCGGGTTGGCTTGAAGAAGGCTGACTCAAAGAAGGTTAGTTCTTCTGGGGCGAGCGAGCGCTGAGATGAGTCGCCTTGTGAACATAATTCTGGCAGAACAAATAGAAATGTATGAATTTTTAATGTTTCACACTTGCACTGAGAAAAACATGCTACAGAATTTGTAGTTTCATTTACATGATCTTATGTATTGTGACGTTGCTAATTGTGACTACTAATTTTTCCAAAATATGTCCTCTAATCAGATTGAACAAGGACATAGGAAACAAGGGACTAGGCATGCCATTGCGGGGGTGATGCAATGAGGGGGGAGGTTCGCCACTTTTTGATGTCCCGCGACGAACATGGCAGTGCCCACATGTTTATATTTTCATTCACAGTTTGTCGGCAAAAATACTCGTACGCATAATCAAGTAGCACATCGTACGATGGCGGCTCTCCCCACTCATGGAATTCTCCCTCCTCCCGTGGATTCAACCCCGCTTGCCAAGTTAGGATGGCATGTCTAGTCCCGTGTTTCCTATGTACATAGAGTGAAAGCTTACGCACGCGTTCAAATGGAAGTAATTAGGACGGCAGCCAATCAGAGCCACGCATTGGTTGGAAGAGAAAACCGAGCTTTCAAGATGAATTCGTGCCAGTGATCCCAACTTTGGCAGGTAGACGTGTTGCGCTTGCGCTAGGACGCTATAGAGGAGCACTACGCGACATTCCGTTACTATGACAATAATAAGCCACGCCGTATTCTTCTAACGCCAAACTAGCGCATGCGTAGTGACTCTACATGCTAAAAATGGTGTCGCAAATGAGATTTTAGTTGGCCCAGAAAGTCAAATTTATTGACTATTCACTATAGCAAATTGTTGGAAGAGCAATAGTATTTGTTAAAAACGGTGTAAGTACAATACACTCAACTCTCGATGTAAGTACCACTTCGGACATGGATTTCAGTGCCCTTCAATATGTATCCAGGTAATAGAAAAGTAAATAATCAATGCCACATAAACCATTCCATTTTGATCCCGCGGTTTTCTCATCAAAAAATGCCGTGGACTGAAATTGTAGGAAAGACCTAAACTAAGGGTACTTGAATCGAGAGTTAAGTGCACCTAGTAATAAATGATTTTAAAAGGTTAGGCAGTGTAGATATACATTGCTTATTTTGTAAAAATGTATATTATAAAAATATGATTATGTCTTCTAGGAATAATTCCCTATTGTTACACAAGAATTGAAATTTAATTTCTTTTTTTTTTAGAAAATTGTCAAAGGAAGAGAGTCTACATTTAATTGGAATAAACCAGATTTGTTAATTGCGACCTTAATAAACTATGTGATCATTAAGGAGAATGCAACCTTTTTCAAATTCTGGAAACAAACTTTGTACCTAATTTTTCTATTTTTTATTTAAGCAAGACATGACGCTTGACAAGTTCTAATTCTGTAACACCGCAACCTCAATAATGTCGTTCGTTTCTCAAGATCTGATTAGATTATATATTCAGGATTCGAGTTCAGAATGCCTTTTAAGATCTTGCTCATTTTTAATTATTTTGATGTTTCTCTCTTAAGTTACATTGATATGAAAAAAATGATTGCAAGTTTAATACAGTTCATTGTTAAAAGTCTAAAGTAGAAACAATTATAAGGCTTTTATGTTTATTGTATTCAAACTTCCTGTTGCTCACATTGAAAATTTAGCCTAGGCCCATCTTAGTTTATCGAAGCACATGCACATGCATGCCATTTTTATTTAGAACAATAAATATTTGTTGTTATTATCCCTCAAGAAATAGTCCGTAGACGTCCGTTATGATATTTTATAGCATCTCTGAATACAGTTTCTAAAAATTTTCATTTTTGTGGGAAAAAAGCCGGGGGAGCTGTACCCAATCGACCACACGGCGAAGTATCACATGTCCTTAATAGCACACTTAAACTCCAAAAATAAAGTTAGTTCGGAGAAGCGTTGATTTGTATTATCGACTTCGAATTTTGATTCGATTATTATTCCGAACAGTAATCCAAAAATACTTGCTCATGCTTGAACTGTGCGGCGCTCATTAGCTCTATTTCGCGTACATATTTAAAAATCAAGTACAGACGTGCACCGTAGCCAATGAACGTCACTCACATCCAAGCAAGCGCAGATCAAGGCAGCTTCATTGAGATCATTAATTTCAAGAATACACGTGTAACTATCCATTACTGTCTAACTCACGAGAGCCTCGTGTCGCACGCGTGTAGCTATCAAAGAACGAGCAATCGTGACAATTTTCCAATGCTGTCTAACCAACTGACCCATCGTGTCATACGCATATTGTAATGAAATCGAGTATTGTGACAATCGAAATCGACAATATAGTTTAGAGATTTTATATTGAGGATGAAAACTCAAGTCTGGATTTTTCGTATAGTTCTGTTTCATTATGTTCCCGAGTATGTTCGAGCAATCTCGAATTTTGCCGAACGCGTTCATGCGCACGAGTGCACATGTACCTGCAGACGGCGGCAGTATACTTCTATACAATTTTCTAGTCCTTTTTGTTCACGCGTTAATTGTGCAATTTATTTTGGAATTAAAAAATAATCTGCAACTATATACGTTGCTTCAAATCGATAATTGTGCCCATTTTTGTTCTTTCTTTAAATATTTTAAAACAATTGATAAAAATTATTATTTTTTTCAAATAAAAACAAATACGAAGTGTTCTGAAGAATATAAAATAAAAATGTTAATTATTTTGAAACCTTTCAAAACCGTTAAATATTTTTTTTAATGTATTTAAAAATGGAGAAAAAGGTACACTTTTTCAATGATACAAATTTTTCGTACATTTTTTTTAAACCTGCAAAATTACAAAAGTTGCCTTAAAATATTTCAGATTATTTTTTGACAATTTTGAATATCTCTTAAAATCTTTTTTTAAATATTCTTCTTGAATTAACTTGTCAAAATAAAAAGTGCTATTTAGTTTTCCCAGGAATCGTAAAAACTTTTTGTTATTCTTATAAAACCTTTCACAATTCTTGAAAGAATTTATAAAAATAAAAGTTTTAAATGTTTCAAGGGATATTTAGAAACACACAGAGGCATTTCAAAACATGTCAAATGCTAGTGGCAAATATATAAAAAAAACACAACAAGAATGTTATTCCCATATCATAGAAATTTGTAAGTGCTATAATCATCTAAAGTATGTCCCAGATGTGGTGCAGGATAGGCTTCAACTACACGAAATTTGTAATTACCAATCTTTTTCAATGGCATTTTAGAAAAATTTGCAGGATAGAAAACTTATACCAGAATAAAATTGTTATAGATTTAAATAAATATTATTAAAATATGAAACACACTGTTCCAAAAGAACGTTCTAAGTAGTTATATTGTAGTGTTTTTCATTAATGAGTGTTTATCTTTTGTACATCTCAATATTCGATATTCTAGTTGACTCTAATCTTCGTATTAGCGCGCTCGATTTATAAACTTAGGCGTTATGATTTGATTCATGGAGCTTGGGAATTTTCTACGAATACGATTTTTTAGCCTCATATTCAATTTATAAATTAGGATGTTTTTGGGAGCTACTATTACGTTGAATCATTTTAATTTTTTTTTAAATTGCAATATTTGTTTTTAATCAAATTTTACCGTGTAATTTAGCCTAAAATTTGTCACATTGTATTTGTGCAGGAGATAGGAGAATTATTCATTTCGTGCGTACCGATGAATGAAAGCGAGAAAAATCCGACTGTTGGATATGCTTCGTGGTTGGAAAACCAACCCAACGATGACGAGTGGAGCCATATTGTAAAAACTAAAAAGCCAGTAATTATAAACTGGCCACAATGTGCAGTTAGAGCACCCAAAGTCATGAGAAAATACGTTAACGATGAAACGGAATGGAAACGGCGGATCATCAACATAGTTGATTTTGGATGTAAAAGAAAAGTTTATACATTTTTTTACAACAGGCAGTGCGTACAATATTTATGTGTTAAATAATAATTTGCAGAGTGGTTGAAAATGGCTGAAGAATGTAATGTGTACAGCAAGCATGGTGTATGTGGCAGCAAAAAGGAGGACCGTAAAGAACTAAAGAGTAAAATATTTGAAGATGAAATATACACGAGTATAACACTAAATAAATAGCAGGTGATGCAAACGAACAATAAAACGGAAAGCAAGACGTTGAAAGCAGCCAAAAGGAAAAGAAGAAATTTGATGCTAGATAGCCTAATGAAAAATCCCGATATACCGTCAGACTGCCTAGTACGTTGACCGAAAGAACCACTCGTGCTTGTGATTTTTGTTCAAATTTAAGAAACAACCAAAATAAAAATGTATATTTTGTAGGTATTAAGGTAAACAGAAAAGAGGGAGAATTGTCGGATGGAAGATGTCACGGTGGAACCAGTTATGTGGTCCAACTGTGTGGTAAGTTATTTAAAAAGTAATAGTTGAGGTAATGATTTATGCATAATTTAATTTAAAAACAAAACTATACCAATATTCATCGTGTCAGAATTAGTTCAGGCTGACAATCAAGCGGAATCGGAAAATATGCTGACGAAACAATTGACAAAAATCGTGGATGGTCTATAAACTACAGTAAAAGGTAATTTGTAATATTTCCTTTTTGTATAAGTATAGAAAATTATGTATATCATATTATTAACTTTTTTGTTTCATGTGCAGAATTCACTAACACATTGCTTAAGTCAAATGAGTAGTTATTAAAAAGGATGAGCAGTCTTGTCCAATTTCTTTCCCAACAAAAGGAACAGCAATACTCGGCTCCTTTATCACAAGTATTAATAATCACATATTTTTAAATTATTTATTTGAAGATTATTATTTATTCTAAAGATGTATGCATATTTTACCATGATTTTTCAGGGACCTAATATTAACGAAATAGCAACGATTTCAAGGAATGATATTCGCACAAGACAACTGATTGCTAGCGTTGCAAATGTAAACCCTTGATTAAATATTTTTTGTAGTACTTTACACGAAGTGCATTGGTAGAGAAAAAATGGAGAGGGAGTTGGAAATTTCCATGCTTTTATACATTTTACAGGAGCGCTTGGCGAATGAAGGCATGGAATTTGAACTGAGTACGTCACAGCGATCGTCTTTAGCTGTGCGCGACTCCTTTAATATTGAAAACTGTGCTACTGTTGCGTCGAAGGTACCTACGACCTTTCCAATACAGTAACTGACTTACTTCTATTTTGTCCTACAGTATTGTTAGTAATTAAAATTATTTCTTGAAAAAAAGATCCTACTCCATCTTCACTAATGTTGTGATCTGCCAACAGGAACACTCTGCATCAGGGAAGGTCTATGCTGTCAAAATGAACAAAAGCAGCGATAGAAGAAACTTCAAGAAAATGAATAATGTAAGGGAATAATCCTATAAATGTAGGTTTTCACATAAGAGTAAGCTATTGCACATTTACTTAAATGTTATTACCGAAAATCAGGCGGGTTTCAAATCCTCGTTGCAATAGCAACGAGCTGAAATTAACCGAAGAAGTTACAGCAAAGGGGGAAAAAGCAGACCTGTGAAATGACCGAAGCTTGCGGTCTTTGACGAATACATGATTTCTCATTTTTTTAGCAGGGACATGATGCAGAATTCGTCCGTGACTGGTGCACAGTGCAACATAAGAAAGGGACAGATATCGAAGCCGCACTTGGACCCAGAAGAATTCAAATCAATAAAATGTAAGAAGTTTATTAATTTAAGGAAATCCGTGTAATGTATATCTAACAAACAAATTTATATTACTTTACGAATGTTGCAGGTTATGTGAAGAGCCACTTCCAATGTCATGTAGGTAACCAGGCCATTGATGCCCTCATTACAGATGCAATAACGTGCAAATTGTTAAATTGCAGCAGAATAAGGGAGGGAAGCCACGATAAATTACTCACCATGTGAAATAAAGAGGTGTTAAAGTCTGTTGTAAACCGGTGTACACTAGGGTGTCCCAAAAAAACACAATGCCTTCTGTTTTGGTCACGCACCCCCTATACAGATTTCATCTGGTTCATAAATGAACGCGTTCTTTTGTTTTATTTTTTAAAAAAGTTCGAACAGAAGGAATCTGCTTAGTTACTTACGAGGTACTTCCGTAGTTTTTAATAAAATTTGTTTAATTTTTAAATGAAACTAAACTCTTTTATTTTCGATCATATAGACTAAATTAGAGATTTTCCATTCTTCGTTTTTTCGCATGCCTTGTTCAGTCCTTGGCCGCCTCCATCCGCGAGGTCGTACCTCCATACCAATCTTTAGCGTTGAGGATGACGCTCGATAACGCCGTTTCGAAGTCTTTGGAGGAGAGATCAGTTAAGATTCATACATTTTTGAAAATTTGATTATTTTGAAATATCTTACGGTTATTTGCATTTAATTATTAGTTTGATAATCATTTAATGAATTATAATTGATCAAATACTTGTTATTTATTATTACTTAGTAAATTTAATGAAGTCACATGACGATAGACAGCGCCGGTGTAGTAGTTTTCGCTACATTTCGAATAAAAATGGAGCGCTTATAAGACGAAAGATTATCCAGACAAGGTTAAAAATCGAAAATTATCTTCGATTCTTGTAAAGTTTATGTGGCAAGGCTGATTTTTGTTGCAATGAATCTTTCACCTGGAATCAATGTAAACTTTATCACTAACTCAGCGTTGGCCTTGCTCTCATGTACGTATGCGGCGATCCTGATTGACCCAAATTAATCATTTCATAACTCAAAAACTAAAGCTTCAATGAATTTTCACTAAAGGGAGTCTTAAATATTGACGAAAATTTCCGTTGTTACATAAATTTAAAATTATATTAGTGACAAGAGTTTAACTTAAAAAAACGATTTTTCAAATATTATAAATGATTAAAACTTCCTTACTCTGAATTACAATGTTTTAATGTCACAATACTCCGACTCCCATGCATTTTTTTGGCCACATATTTGGTGCGCCAACCGAGCCATCTTCAGTTGTCCCGAAGAATGATATTCATTTATGACGTCACATAGTAACCTCAAAATCAGTTTTAATTATCGTTTTGTTTATTGTTAATGATATACATATTGCTGAACATTATTCGTTTCTTTTAAATATATGCAAGTGTCAGTTTAAAGTTACGTAACATATATCAAGTTCCGCAATGAAGTTGTAAGTATAGAATAATTTTATAACATTGCTGTAGGTCGTCGTTGATTTGTAATTGTAAATCGAAAAATGGGTAGGTTATTCTGCCAATTACAATTCAAAGATGACCTACATCAAAGTTATAACATTATTCTATACTTACAACTTAATTGCGTAACTTGATATATATTACGTAACTTTAAACTGACACTTGCATACGTTTAAAAAAAAAAGTACAATGTTCAATAATATGTATATCATTAACAATAAAAGTAACGATAATTGAAAATGATTTTCAGTTTACTATGTTACGTCATAGATTAATCTCATTCTTCGGCACAACTGAAGATGGCTCTGTTGGCGAACCATATATGAGGCCAGAAAAGTACATGGGAATCGGAGTACTGTGATTAATATTACAGGTCAATAAATTCGTCTCGAATCAACGAATCTTCTTACCCTTGCATCATCCTAAAATTATATGAATGAAAAATTCCTTTGTTATAAAAATCAGGTTTTCAAATAATATAAATTACCATAATTGCCTTATTCTTTAATTCTGCTGACAGCTTATTAGTTCCAAACGCTACCATGCTGACAGATAACTAGTTCCATAAATGGTCACAGATTAACGAACAACATGCTCTCTAAGGGTACCTTTTCACGGAGCCATGTTTTGAATTAATCGTGGAATTAATATTTTTCATAGGATTCATGTCTAGCTACTTTGTTGGTTTATGGCAAATTTGATTGGTTCAAAACCTAGATACGAACTCAATGTGTCAAATTAATTTATCAGTTTATTGAAATTCGACCTCCGGGAAAAGTTACACTAACGGTACTGTTCAAGTGCTGATATGTTATTTATGATATGATATTTTTCTATGAACATGACGACTTACTTTTCAGACGGCTCTACCGTCTCATAATATGCTGATTTCACATAAAATATCATCCTGCAAACATCAATCCGTTTCAGAAATTTATACCTGAACCCATAAATAATGTATTACGCAGAAAGACCAGAAATGGACAACACTTCGCAGAAACTTCTTGTTTATGAACAGAACATTATTGGTCCCTTCATATTCAAACCAGTTTAGCCGCTCCGCTACCGAGACGGTAATCGCCCGAACCGGATTCTTTACCTGCTAAATATAATGAAATCGCTTATGGTTCGGCTTGACCAGGCCTAATTTTTTCCATCACCTTTTCGTTTAACGACCGACCTCATATACCTGACCAGAAACTATTTTTAATTCATAGGGTAGCTACAAATTGCAGTCAATCACTGCTATTATTACAATCTATATGATCTGTTTTATTTCTTGATTCTTATTTGTACCCCTTCCCTTATTGTTCCTGCATCTGCTGATTGGCTTGTACATGATTTGTAATTTTTATATGTAGAGTTTTACACGCGAACAATAATAGAAATTGAGAAATAAAAGAAATCATTTGGCCAAATTTATATATATTTTTAAACTGTGCAAAATACATTTGGTTTAGATCGTGCGATAGGGGCATATTCTGAAATAGTTGAATATTTCAAATATGAAATTTCTGTATCTTGAATAAAAGGAAAAACGTTATTGTTTTAATTTTTAAGGGAAAAATGGTTTACGTTATTTAGGAATTTTTCGCAGTTTTGGAACGTTCTAAAAACCACAAAATGTTTATTTCTCATAAAAGAAAAAAATAGGCGTCAATTTTGCAAGCTGAAAAAATTTGAAATTCAGCAGATTCAACTTTCTGCAACATTAAAAAAATTCTTTTTAAATAAAATTCAAAAAATTTTGTAAGCAGACGAAAAATTTTGTTTTTGCTTTCTAATTTTTTATAATTCTTCACTAGCAAAAACGATACGTATTAAGAATTCGTCACAATGTCATCAGTAGTAAGAAATTTTCTTTAAATTCTGAAATTTCAAATGAAGATCTACACGGCCTTATTTGGGTTGGAAGGGGGTAGAAGTCATTCTTACATAATATTTAACATTGCTGAGAGCGCAGCGTTCCGTAAACCTCGAGGTTGTTGGTTACACGACATTTCACACGAAGACGAAATGACATTTAAGCATGAAAAATAACTAGGTAAAATTTTATGTAAGAAGGAGAGGGTGAGACCAAGAAATATGTGTCTTTACATGGGTTAGGGGGGGGGGGGGCAAAATGGCTACAATTGTCGTTATGTAAATAATGAATGGCCCCTTTAACGGTTCAAAAAATGTAAACAGTTTTATGCCGCCATAATTCGTACGCAGTGGTTCAACCCAGGAAAACTTACTCAAAACGTCGATGACAACCAGTAGATAGGAAAAATCAGCATTGCAGCTTTTTAAAGATCTCAGGTCTGCTTGCGTGGAATATTGTTCCGTGTTAGACTTGGCAATCTTTTCTACACCCGCGTGAGAAGCCTCATGCGAAGGGTCATAATATATGTCTTCCAATTTTTTCATTTAAAAAAATTAAGATTCAGCCAGGTGCGTCGTTTTGTATTACTTTTAATAGTATCATTATCATCATCTGCAGAAGCAATGGTAGTGCATTCAGCAAAAGGATACACATTACCACATTAAAAAAAATTGTTTTATATGCTAGACAGGCGTGACGAAATATTGTCACATTGCTCACAGAATACTCCAGTACATTTTTTTAAAATCAAAAACATAGTCGTTTTTACATGAATTATACCACTCGTAAAATTTTTTACGAGCCTCGACAGTCATGGTATCTAGAGATTAATTTTCAACCGGTAGCAAAGGAGCAAAATACAAGTCATTCTCTGGTCTATTGAAAAAATGTGAGAATGTATCTTTCTTCAAATGCTCACTAGTGGGACAAAATACTTTGGGGAGAGCACTCAAAGGCATAAACATATAGTTCAAGCTATCTACGTATTTATAATCCACGACCTGCATGAGCATGATTTTGGTACCATTCAAGATCACTCTCGGACGGATTCTGGTACCTTTAACCTGTACTACGTACCTAAGAATAAATTGTAGATCAAACCGTTTTTATTGTGTGCAATGCTAATTGTCTGAATAAACTGTTTCCCCTTGTGTTTTATATGCTCTATAAAATCCTGTGTAAGTTAATCCCTTTTGAATACTAACTGTCGGACACCACAATATTTCTAAGAATCATTAATATTTTCGTTCAGTTTCGCATTGTTGGTCTTTAGTTTTACAAAAATTTACTACGCTCAAACATGTTTTACAAATCTTAAAAGCAGAACATACACTTTTTCCACCGGAATAGTAACCCTTTGCACTATGCTTGCGTAGACCGCTACTATTGACGAAAAATCGATTTCATAAATTGCGCTTAATTTCCTATGAATCACCCTTTACTATTTCTTCCACAGTTTATCAAGGGGTTAATGGCAGACACGAGCTTCATTTATTTTTACATCGATAAGTAGTTGGATTGGCATAACTTGCATTGCATGAGATGCAGAACTCTCGGTTACCCGCGTCTGCTTTTAAGCATAAAATTGTATAAAAGTGATTCTTATTTGGATCAAACATTATGTATACACTAAATCGTACTGTTTGTCCTACATTTGAAATCCACGTGGTACCGTCATATAGTGGTGGAGTCTTATCCATTCCAAAATTACTAAAATCAAAAATAACTATCGAGATTCTTTTACGCAGGAGGTAATTTTGAATAATCTTCAGCTCAAATATTCCGCAACTGGATTCAGCGATCGTCATTGCCGATTTACGAACTAACTCAGTGGCTAGTTCACGCTGTAATTTTCCTGTAATTATCACTGCTATCATTGTTATGGATTTTGTAAATTAACCTTTTTTTATACGCTTGTGTGTCAGTGCCTTGCGACCAACACCAAGTATACCTTTCACAAAATTTAAAGTAATAATAATGGAATTATCTAGTTTGAACTCATCATTACTTTAAATAATTTGGAAAGTAAGGTCCTAAGGGACCTCGAAACTTAAATCACGCGCTGGGCGAAAGGAAAAACCACCAGCACGTTTAGTAAAAAAGTCCGATTTAATTTTTATGCTAACATAATCATCAGAGCTGTCGATAAAATTCATCAAGTATTCAAAAATAGGGATAAACGCTTTTTTTAAATAATCGATAACACTACCTGAATCGAAATTTCAAGACCATTCGTAAGGAACTTTTTAAAATAACGTGACCTATCCTATTTTATATAAAAAAGCTACCGCCCCGACCTGTTTGTGCACCGCCAGCTTGTATATGCCGCTCCACCACCAACGCCTCTGGATATAAAAATCGCTACAAATTTGTAAGTCACAATTACCTTATACACTGTCTTCAGCATCCATTTTAATTTCAACATGATCAGGTATATTTTGCACCTGCACACTGTTTTTTTCCTCGTTATCTTCTATAAAGAACAAAATTATACCATTAAAATTGTGATTGTTGGAAAAAATATAAAAAACAAAAACTGGGACAAAAAAACAAAACCATGTTTTTTAATAATAAAAAGCAGTGATCCGTAAAATAAATAGTTTTAAGTGATCCATTGAAAATAAAATTATATTTTTAATATTTATTTTAGAAAAACGATATATTTTACATATAAATTTTTTTGAAAGTTATAATTAAAAAAAAAAACTTTTACTTAGCACTTTGATGATTTATTATAATGAAATACCAAAAAATAATTACTCACTCATAAAACAATCATTACTGATTGACAAAATGTTACCATGTTATTAAATATTTAATTTTGATCATAACTTCTGAATATTACTTATATCTGTAAACGTGATATAATGAAAATATTGAAATTAAAGTTTTAAAATCAATGTAGTTGTTGGATAAATTTCAGATAATTTTTTCTAAATGCTGCATAATATTCTGAAAATTTAAGTGCATTTAAACAAAAGATTGAATACGTTATTGTTGAGAAAAAATGTTTTAAAAGAACTGAGGAACTTCCGCAAAAGTGTCTAACCAAACGCATTTGTCTCTTGTCGGAAAAATTCAAAAAGTATTGTGAATGGTTAAACTGGGATACGTCACCTGATGACACAAATTTGAACTAGAAAGAACAGGTCAGATATGCAAGATGTAATTTAATTTGCAAATAAAAGTATTTCGACGATTTTTTTTGTCAAGCTTAAAGTATTTATTGAATAATGAAAGTAATTCTTTTAATAAAATGAAAGGTTTTTAGAGAGAATTTACATCTTATACAGTGAAAAACACATTTTTCACAAATAAATTTGTCCAAATAAAAACATTATTGTACTATTCATTGTGATTTTCAATATATTATTAACTTAAATGTACTTTATTTGACGAAATTGTGAAATAACCGTGCTTAAAAAAAACTTTTTGAAAAATGTGTTTTCAATGTATAAGGTAGAAATTCTATCTAAAACGTTTTGTTTTTGATGGGTATTTGCTTTTTCTATTTAATAATTGTTTCAAAATTTACATAAAAATCGTAAAAACACTTTTATACCAAAATTAAAATACATTTTGTAAAGTATACCTATTCCTTCTAGTTCGAGTTTTCGGCACCAGACCACTGAATATAATAATAATAATTTTTAAAAATATTGTAAACCTTCTCAAACTCACAAATACATTCAGATGATCTTCCTTTATATGTGCCTCTCCAGTCATCTGACTCCCATCTTTATCATCTTCAACATTTCTCTTCCTCTGAATCGGCATCTGACTCCCTGGATTCTGATGATGAAGATGTTAGAACGTGATCACTCCCGTCCATGATATCGTCAGATAAAATCGAATTGTATTCATCGATGCGATTATCTCTATTAAAAATTCGGTATACACAACACAAAACCTGTAATAACTCGCGTTTATCTAGCTTTTCGGACACAAGTTCCAACACGGTGCGGAGCTCCTTCGAGTGTGTCATCATGAAACAAAACTGACCCAGTGATCCCAGATCTGAAACGAGATGCGGTCCAATACTATGACAGGGCTATGTTCGTGTGAATATAGTAGGAGACGCTGTAAATGACTGAGTTGCGCGCGCAACCCATTTCTCCTCTTCTGAATTTGAAAACTCGAAGACGCACGATTGCCGGTCGGAGCACTTCGTCGATTCTATTTATATATCTATCTGCTAGCAGCCAACTGCTTTGAAATAAATTCAGGAGATTGGGATTTTAATATTTCCAGATTTCGATGTGGACGATTCTCATGATTTGAATAGATCGCGCGCCTCTTGATATTC
>NC_046657.1:58352625-58354736 GCF_010883055.1 Belonocnema kinseyi
TAAATTAATTTTCTATCAAATAATTGGTGTTTTAACTAATAAAATGTACAGGATAAAGTTTCAAACAAAAATGGAATAATACAATTTCCAGATAAAAACTGTGCTAAAAAATTGAATGGAACAAGACAAAAAAAACGAATTTTCAACAAAATTGTTACATTTTCACGAGAAAAGGTGAATTTTTGACCAAGAAGATTAATGTTCTATACATAAAAAAAAACGATTTTCTAACTTAAGCAATATAAACGATTAATTTTTAATCAATCATATAGTTAAATTGTCAATCATAATTAAAAAACCTTGTTAAAAAAGCGTATTTTTTTGACAAAGTAGTTCAACTCTTAGTGAAATAATCGTCTTTCAAACCCAAGAAGATGTACAGTTGATATTTTAACCAAACAATTGCATTTATGACCAAAAATGATAAAATTTTCAACCAAAAGGATTAAATTTCTAGTAAATAAGGTTAATTTCCAACAAAATACATGAACTTTAAACAAAATTATTTAATTTTAAAAACAAAAAGAGTATTTCCACCCAAAACTTATCATTTTTATTTTTTAATAATATATTTATGTACATTTACAACAGAACGACTTTACAACCAAAACATATTTATAGTTCATAATTCAACCGAAAAATGTAATTTTTAATCAAAAAGTATAAATTTTCCATAAAAAAATTTAATTTCTACAAATAAAGACGACCTTTTAACAAAACACATGATTTCTTAACCAAAAATGTTATTGATCTATTCAAATCATGAGAATCGTCAGCATCGAAATCTGGAAATATTAAAATCCCAATCTCCTGAATTTATTTCAAAGCAGTTAGCTGTTAGCAGATAGAGATATAAATAGAACCGCCGAAGTGTTCCGACCGGCAATCGTGCACCTTCGAGTTTTCAAATTCAGAAGAGGAGAAATGGGTTGCACGCGCAACTCAGTCATTTAAAGCGTCTCCTACTATATTCACACGAACATAGCCCTGTCATAGTATTGGACCGCATCTCGTTTCAGATCTGGGATCACTGAACTGACCATCTACGCCACGATCACAATTATTTATGGACGAAGAAAATACATCCCTACCCCATTACCCACCACCATTCTTCTTGAAAATTCCAGACCCCCTTGACTTGAGTAGAATTTCCAGGAAACTGTGAAACAAACCTGTGAAAAACATGAATATTTACCGAAACGAAAGGTACACGTAATTGCACCTTTGAGATTCGATCACCGTGATAGTATATTTCCTATAGTACATGTCATGGCGAATTCTTCCACTTCAAATTTCCCATAGTACCTGTCAAAATATCGATTCAGTTGCAATAGCTCATGCTATAGCCGAGCAGTTTATTTGTCGATATAGCTGTCCCCAGGCGACACACGCCGATCAAGAATAAAATTTTATTATTAGAGTGATAAAAACCTTTTGCAAAAATCCCGCATAAAAAAGATTCAATCAGTCGCGTATCATCCACAGAGTTTAGGTTCGATTGAGAGGAGTCATCATACTCTAATAGAGTATTTGGAAGGTTTTGAGGGTTCAAGAAATTGGGATGAGTGGTTAAGATACGCCGTTTTTTCTTATAATGCCAGTGCCCATGAAGCTACTAGCTTCACACGCTATATCCTTGTATTTGTAAAAGAGGCTAATATACCATCCAGTTTTTCAACTAAACTACCAGATGAAAAATGTGCTAGTTATTTAAAGGATCTTTTGGAAAAAGTAGATAATTGTCAATCAATGGCTTTGGAGAGAATCCAAAGAGCGAAAGAAAAATCAAAACTGTATTATGAACGGAAACAGAATCCATATTTGATCCATATTTTTCAGGAACTTTTATTTCAGAAAAAGCAATAGGCGAAAGAAATGCCTCAATTCGACTAGGTCCGAACAAAACTTCAATCGTGCATATGAACAAATTAAAAACGCTGGCTAGTGATGCTGAGGCCCCCAAGCCTCATTGCATTTTCGTGGCACAAAGTTTCTTAGCGAATTATTTACGAAGTACAGTCTGTCAAGTTAAAGCGTGGGTGGCTTTACTCGCAGTCGGTAAGGTGTATCGACATGATTTTGGTGTCAAAATATTAAGAAGAGCTCCCTCT
>NC_046657.1:58354836-58356699 GCF_010883055.1 Belonocnema kinseyi
GTAAAAAATTAGGTTTTTCGAGCAAAACCCCATAAAAAAGTAGCTGGACCCTACTTTTTTATTGCAAATTCGGATTCAGCGTCGAAAAATACATAAGAATATTTAGGTCTGGTCAATTGCACAGACACTTTTGTTTTTTTTTTGTGGGCCTGTGTAATCATTTAATTCAATCCTAGTTTTATTGTTAAATTGAAATATTTCAAATTCCCTCATATGAAGAAAATAATAAAAATGATTAGTTTGCCTTTTCCCGAGAGAAAATCTGAGAAATTTCCAAATAGTTTTTATAACTTTTTATATTTAAATTATTTGTTTCTTAAATAAAGTTGTAAGTCAAATTATAATTTTTACTTACTTATTTCTCCCAACTAAAATTTGTAATTTTAATTGCATAAAATTTAGAATTACTGTTTAGAAATTTGTTGAAGTCTTTGCAGAGATGTATCTTCAATGTTTAATCAAATTTTTTAACTTTGAGTACTTATTTTTTTGAATAAATTGATACATCTTCAATCTTTAACTGAATTTGGATCAATTTCATAATCATGTTCATACTTTCAAGTTGAAATAACAAGTTTGAAAAGGGTGGTTATAGACTTAAAAAATGTCATTAGGATAATTTGCAATTATTTTTTACGTGTATCAGAAAATTTGACAAAAATCTATAATGCCCATAAAAAATTGTTATTAAAATTTTGAAAAAAAAAACACAAACTGAAAAAAACGTTTGTTTCAAATTTTAAAAATGCGCTAAATTTTTTTATTTTGGTTGGAAATATCTGCTTAAGCAATATCTGCTTGAGAGGTAACACCGAATTCTCGCATGATTTGTCTACGACTCCAAGACTTAAGGACAAGTGTAAGTAGACAAATTTTTCTGAATATGTAGTGCCTTTCTGATCTCATTTGTCTTTTATTTGATTCAGGACTTCGAAACCCGCTAAGTGATTTTCATTATTGCATCCTTCTTTTTAATTTCTCATTGGCAAAGCGGAAAAATCTACATTCTTTTCTAGAAGGACCACATATTTTACTGCCTTTCGGTAACTCAGGAGACTCTACTGTTTGCTGATTTTCCGTTAGAAGCCTCAGATCAATTCCTCAACAAAAACGAAACACAAGAAATCACAGAAAACACAAACAGAAAAATTCTAAACACTGCACGTCGACTGCTTTTACCTTACCGGAGACTGAAGTCAGAGTAGAGTAACGCAGTTCAACGTTTTGCTTAAGGCTTACAAACAAATGACAATCTATGTGATTGACTTTTGTTTCTTGGTACAATATGAGAAACAAATAAAAAACGATGTACGCGGATGTCTTTTGTTTTTCGGCTATATACGAGACCAAGTTTAATACAGCCAAATAAAGGACGAATCCTGTATAATTTGTTTGTATGAATAGTTTAAACTATTGTTAATTGATTTAAGCCTTTCACAAGTCTGTTTTATGTGACGGCAATGATGAACATATACAGCCAAACCTAAAAAAAAACATCGGCTGGCCTGGCTGACCTACCTGAGCGCACGAGGAAAGGTTTCGCTCGGATATCTTCGCATGACTAATAACTATTTTCAGTCCCCAAATACCAAACAGCATTTTTACCGGAAAATCCGAATGCGTGCGAGTGAACACCCCATCATTGTGCTCCCAATTTTTTATCTGGGATTGTTGAGCACAGGTCCAAACTTTGAGTAAATATTGTTTTCTTTCGATAAGAATGTATAACACCGCGAAATAAAAGTTCTATAAATAAGAAAGCTTATACAGTCTGTCAAGTTAAAGCGTGGGTAACTTTTTTGGTAAAATATTTTATTTAAACGCATGTTTCTACATGGAATTACATTTGTCAAGGTGTCGAGC
>NC_046657.1:58356799-58390608 GCF_010883055.1 Belonocnema kinseyi
CTGGAGGTTTTCCGCTACATGAATCACAAAACTAGAACTTTTTTCGACCCTTGATCATAAAGTAAGACTTAGAACCTATGTATAGCGATATTCATGAACTCCGTTATAATATTTTCAGCGTCGAAAAATACATAAGAATATATAGGTCTGGTCAATTGCACAGACACTTTTGTTTTTTTTGTGGGCCTGTGTATTCATTTAATTCAATCCTAGTTTTATTGTTAAATTGAAATATTTCAAATTCCCTCATATGAAGAAAATAATAAAAATGATTAGTTTGCCTTTTCCCGAGAGAAAATCTGAGAAATTTCCAAATAGTTTTTATAACTTTTTATATTTAAATTATTTGTTTCTTAAATAAAGTTGTAAGTCAAATTATAATTTTTACTTACTTATTTCTCCCAACTAAAATTTGTAATTTTAATTGCATAAAATTTAGAATTACTGTTTAGAAATTTGTTGAAGTCTTTGCAGAGATGTATCCTCAATGTTTAATCAAATTTTTTAACTTTGAGTACTTATTTTTTTGAATAAATTGATACATCTTCAATCTTTAACTGAATTTGGATCAATTTCATAATCATGTCAATTGCACAGACACTTTTGTTTTTTTAGTGGGCCTGTGTTATTATAGGATTAATCCTTAATTGTCAGCAAGATAAACGAACGCGTGCATCGCAAGCAGCCTTTCATACGCAGTCATGCGTGAAGTACGCCGTGATGGTAATATGAACGCATTGCGTACGCACTGTACCTAACATCACAGCATTGCGACAGGTGACGACAGCATGTGTACGTTATATCTTGAACAGCTTGCCTGGCACGTATGCGAGTAGTGCGCCTCGGGCGATTTTTATCTGGGATGTAGTCTCCTTCCTATACAAATTTTTAAACAGCTTCTATCAGGGCTTACCTTAATTGAAAGGTTATTCTCGTCCTGAGTATAAACTCTGATAACTAACACTCTTGCAATTTTTTCAGACCAATCTAATTTACCTTATTCCGGGCAAGGGCATCGGAATGATTTTTTTCATGGGTCGGCTCACCGAAAGTATGTTAAAAAATAGAAATTTGTTATAGGTATTAGGTTTGTTTCATTATTAGATTTAGTTATTTGATGCTTGAGCTCAAGCCTACCCAGCTCACACGGCTCCGACGCCCCTGATTCCGGGATAAAACTCTTTGAATCAATCTGATAATCCTAGGACTCTTTATTAAATTTACTAAACTACTAACAACAATTATGGGTATAATTTCGAAAACCCTTTCAAAAATCATTCTTTATTATTTTTCGCTTAGACGTATCTGGTATCCAGGGCAATTTCAATCTGCGAATGTTTTCCCATTTCTACGCCTGAGAAATATCAACAAGTGGAAGGGGACCCCCGACTCATTTCAATGAACTAATAAAATTAAATCATCCAAAAATGTGTCCTCATTGAACCAATGAACCTTTTCAATTTGGATTCAATGAGAAGAATTCCGCCTTCTTATAATTGATGGATTATAGTTTAAAATTTATTCGTATGAGCCCCCAGTTGGTATTTTATTTTATTTATGAATTAAAACTCCGTTTGCATAGATTTCGAGGTTAGGTTTATAAAATACTAACTGCGAATCTGTCATGTCGCTTTTCGTTCTCCGACGACGCCTTCATCGCTTTGCTCCTCATCATCGCGGACAACCACCAACTGCTCCGGATCCTTAACTTCGCCGCCCGGGTTCTTCCGACAACTGTTTCCCCAATCTTGTCTTCGCCGCACAGTGGTCTGGAATAGGAATTTACTGTTTATAATCGCCCACAGGTCGTATTTCTTAACCGATTTAAAAGTTTTTTTTAGAAATGCTCAGCAATTAATTTTTCAGAGAATTGTGGTTTGCTTTTTTTTAATTTTTTCACAGAGCAACAATATATAAACAAATATAGTGACAAAATTGACCATTTTAGCTTTGTGAATTTTCATCTCAAGAAAAAGTACAGATAGAAACTCACTATCAGCCGGAATTATTGCACATGCATTCAAAGAACATAATTAATTTTAATAATATTTTACATAATTATTAGAGTGACATTTATTGCGGTGACTAACCAACGAAATTAAATAAAGAATAATTTATATGATTGTTATAAACAATTTTTTTTTTTAAACTATGATTTTTTTACATGCAAAAAGGACGGTTTTCCACTGAAATTATCCGACAATGATCTAACAGTGATTCCAAAATTAGATATGGGACTTTAAATAATAATTTGCGTAATTGTTAATAACAATTTCTGTAGCAAACTGTGAATAGCAATAACGTTGTACTTGCGTTTTTAGAAGTCACCTATATAAATATCAATTTTTTCATTGATTCAATAACACAAGTAAGATCCTTTTTGTAGATTAGAAGACTTGTTCAACTAAATTGTTAGAAACAATCTATATTGTTTCTGTTTGATCATGCTTAAAGTATATAAATGGCTTTAAAGACAATTGTGAATCACTTTTGTTCAGAAAAATCAATTCAGCTATGAGAAAAACTCGTTTATAAAGAATTTGTTTATAGAAATGTTTATAAAAACAATAGTTGTTAACTCATGCTAATTTTTTGTTACAAATTATGACTCTTATAAAAAATATTAGCAAATAGCGTGAAATAAACGATTTTTTCTATGATAAAAAAACACTAATAAGAATTTGTATATAAAAATTGTTTAATTGCTGAGCATTTCTAAAAAGAAAACTTTTAAATCTGTTAAGAAATACGACCTGTGGGCATTATGAACATTAAATTCCTATTCCAGTCCACTGTGCGGGGACCCCTTGTATTTGTTGATATTTCGCAAGCATAGAAATGGGAAAACATTCGCAGATTGAAATTGCCTTCGATACCATATACGTTTAAGCGAAAAATAATAAAAAATGATTCTTGAAAAGGTTTTCGAAATTATAACCATAATTGTTGTTAATAATTTAATAGATTTCATGAAGAGATTTATTATTAAAGAGGATTATGAGATTGATTGAAAGAGTTTTATCCCTGAATATAAGAAAGTAGGTTTGATATAATAACTCTGAAACACTTTCAAGAGTGTTAGAAATCAGAGTTTATAATCAGTTTATAATCAGACTCGCATGTGTGCCAGGCAATCTGTGCGAGATATAACGCACGCATGCTGTGATCATCTGTCTCAATGCTGCGATGGGTAGGTAGAGTGCGTACGTAATGCGTTCATATCGCCATCACGGCGTACTTCACGCATGACTGCGTATGACAGGCTGTTTGCGATGCACGCGTGCGTCCATCCTGCCGAATATTAATAATTAATCCAATAATAATCCTTTAATGCAATCCTAGATATATTGTTAAATTGAAATGTTTCAAATTCCCTCATATGAAGAAAATAATATTGTAAATTCGTTTTTTTTTACATTCTCATCATTTATGATTGATAAAGTATTAGAATTGTCCGAAATTTGACACCACTTTTTTTAACGGATCTCCACGTTTCGAGACCCCCTGAATCCGAAAATAGAGTTTTTACAATGGAGCATGCCTGTCTCTCTGTGCGTCTGTCCGTAAACACGATAACTCTCGAAAAAATGAACGAATCGAATCTATCTTGGGCACACTTTTTTAGGTCCTAAAAGAAAGGACAAGTTCGTTAACCAACCATTTTAGATAAAAATCCAAGAAGTTACAGCATGTTCAAAATTTTTGGGACCATTTTTTTATATTTAAATTTTTTATGTACGGCTATTGATAGTACGCAGAAAGCCAAATAATGTATCCTGATAACTTTTTTCGATAAAAGGAGAACTCTCAGAGTTAAAGCATTTTCAAAATTTTATAAATCATTCGGAAATCGAAAAAATTTTCGAATGCATAAAAAAGTAGTGGAAAATAAAAAATTACACTTTGTGTTCCAATTATGCAACATAGGTGAAACGATGAGTAGACAAAAACTGTGCATTTGAAAAAGATCTTAAATTTCGTTAAGAATCACTTTTCAGAAGGACGTGTACTTTTTGTTTTATTCATGAATAATAAAATTGAGAGAAAAAAATGATGGAAAAACTACCAAAGTTACAACAACAAAAAAACAAAAAAGATTCAACAAAACCTGTTTACATATGTTTATCAAAAATCGAACTTTGAGGAACTTAATCTTTTACTATACTGAATTAAGTAGAAAATTCAGAATATGAAGACACATATAAATACTGCAATCTAAAAGAGATATTTTTGAAAAAGTTTTATTCAAGCATTCCAAATGCAATAAATATCCTAGCGCGATTTCTGTTTAAAAAGTCATCTTTTTAGTTAATAATTGAACTAATAATTGAAAATAATAATTTAATTAATTAATGTAAAAAATAATTAAAAATGACAATTATTTTATTTTTTTACCGGGAATTTAAAAAATGTTTAGAATAAAAATTTAGTCCAACCGTGATTTCAACCGTTTTTAAATAATTTGTTGAATTGTGATTTTGATCAATTTTGATATAATAAAATTTAGAATGCCAAATTCTTACATTTTTCACATTAAACATTTTTTATGTTAGATTTTTAATTTTTAAGCATATATTTTAATTTAAAGAATTTGAACATGCAGTTTTGAAGGCTTTTGAAGGATTAAAGTTTAGAACTATGTAAATTCCAAGATTTTTGATAACTTCATGAGTTTTAAGATTGAATTTCACTTTAAGAATGTAAAAGTGAATAATAATTAATTTTACAAGACGATTCGGATTTAGTTCACAATTTTAGAATTTCCATATCTTCACGTTGAAAATTAAACTGTTTTAATTCGAAAGTCTTCTTATATACACTAACGTTAACACTCGATTCAAACTTTATAAACTATTTTTAATTTTGAAATAACTTCAAAATATTATATTCATAATCAAAGGCTTTTATTAAACTCCAAATATTATTTGAGTCTAAAATATTCCAGTTTTAAAACATTGAGTTCAAAAATTTTCATTTAAGAAAAAGAACAATGACCTAATATTCTGAAATATCTGACTGTTAATTTAGAGTCAGTAATTATAAATTAAATATTCAAAACCCAACAAGAAAACTAAACTTAAAACCTTGTAATTATTTATAATTGTTCTTTTGAAAAGTCTGAATTCAACCATAGATTTTGGCAGATTGTGAATAGAAAATTAAGAAATTTTTTAAGGGGTTTTAAAGGCTTCAGAAGAATAAATAACATTTCCTAGAAAAATTGCAAATGACGTTTGATTTCGAAAAATTAATTTTGAGAGAATATTTAAAAAGATTTAGAAAGATTTGCAAAATTATCAAAAATAAATGTGAACAATTTAAAGGAAATTTGATCATTTTGGCAGGATTTAAAAACAAATGTTTAGGAGAAATTCGAATCATTTTAAACATGTCTAGAAGTTCTAAAAAAAATAATTACAAAATTTTCAAAGATGCCAAACAACATGAAAATGTCTTAAGATATTGAAATAAAACTTTGAACCATTTTAAAGATTTTTGAACTATTGACTATAAAAAGTACTTTTAATTGAAGAAATATTCAGTATATAAGAACATGTAATTCTTTAATTTTTATTGTTACTTTAAACTCTATAATTTATCCAAGGGTAAAAACCAGGAAATGACCTTGAATTTTTTTCTTTGATTGAATGAAACGGTCTCCCTGATTTTATCTACCGATGTTTTTTTTACAACTATAACCAAATTTCGTTTTTTCTTAAATTCTTGATAAATATGTAAATGAACCTGAGTCTCCATTTACAGTTTTTCCTTAGGGCTGCAAATTTTCCAGTAAATAAATAAAAACTGACTTTTTTAAATTGAAAAACCATGTTTTTTTACATTCAACTCGCCGTAAGTAATTCGTTTATCAACTAATTAACAAATTTCTTTTTGAGTTTTATTCGTGACACTCTAGCGGAGGCTATAGTGTCCAAAAAGGGTCGAAAGCTAATTTCCGATGTTTTTTTTTAATCCAAATGAAAAACCACGTTTTTAGACTTTCACATTAAAAAAGTGAGCGAGGAAGTTTGAGCTACGACAAACTTTAAGCGAACGAATTACTAGTGCGAGCGAGTGGACAAAACAAAGGATGGGCAAGGAGGATGTTTCAGGCTTCAGGCGACGTCCCCTGAAAAATCCTATGGTGTCGCGTCGCGAGCTCGTAATAAACTCGCTCTAATTATGGAACTAAAAATCAAATCGAATTGAGATTTTCCAAAATGTTGGCCAATACATCGGCAGAAAATTCGTTGGCTTGAAGTTTATCGTAGCTCAAATTTCCTCGCTCACTTTTTTAATGTGAAAGTCTAAAAACGTGCTTTTTCATTCGGATTAAAAAACAAAGTTGAATGTGAAAAAACATGGTTTTGTCAATTTAAAGAAAGTCAGTTTTTATTTATTTACTGGAAAATTTGCAGCCCGAGAGAAAAACTGTAAATGGAGACTCAGGTTCATTTTTCTAGAGCTATCTGACTATATTTTTGGTTTTTTCAAATTTGCAATTTCACTTGTGATACCTGACATCACAGCCTGAACAATACTTTTACTCGTTCTCGAGCGCCTGTAGCCTTCTTATCCAGAACTCCTCAATTATTGTAAATTATGCTCATTATAACAAGATTTTCAAATAAAATCGGATTTTTTTAAATCTAACTTGATGCACAAAAGTTTTAAATCATTTCCATTTATTATTACTAAAGATAATATGGCTGGGAGATAATAAATTTATATAGTATATATGCTTTTTCTTCAGAATTTTTATCAGTTATTCGAAACTTTAAGTGGGTCGTTATAGTATCATAAATTTTCGATGTAATAACCGGCTTTTGCTAAAACGTACAAGATTATATAACTTGTGACGTCGTTTTTAACGCACTTAGGTAATAAGATTCTTTCCTTGAATATAACTTATGATACAGAAATTCAATCTCGAACTTCGTGAACGTAATAATACAGTCATTTGGATATGGCGCAGCTGCAGACACTGTACCATCACTGTGTTAAGATATTTTACCTTTAATTCAGAAACATGAGGATCATCTATACTCTCGTCTTATTCTTGATGGTTATTCTTAATTTTATTGGTAAATATAATAATATAATACATCGATATTTAACTTTCAAAAGTTCTTTTAGCATCCGCAAATAACAATTTTTCCCATGTTATCTGCATACTATCCCAATTGTTAGTTTTCCCAATTCCTTCATTATTTGTTTTAAAGGATTAGAAATTAAATATATTTTGGGAAAAAATCAAGAATGTATATGTTAAAAAGCAAATTTTATCAAAATGACCTTCATCACAAATCAAGGCGGATTGAAACGTATTCGCTTCACAATGTCCTCATTCGTTTCAAACATTCGGAAACCAATACTAAGGCGACTGTATAAATTTTAATTCGCATCAATTTGTTTAATTTGTTTGATATGACTGTGCACGTCCATATCAACTTACTTATTCTAAGCACACAACATAAAAACTCACGAAACCAAAAGCGAAAAATTCCAGGGCCTCAAAATTTGAATTCAAATCCGAAGCGAGTTCAAGTTTTCTTAAAATAATATTCTTTCTGTGACAACAGCAAAATTTAAAAACAGGTTAGGATTGGGTTTCGAATATGTAAGCCCTGAAGCTTGTAAGTTTAAATTTAACGAATGTTGATTTTCTGGATATATCTGGTTAGGTTTTTTTTGGCTTAGAGTTTATGGGATTGAGATATGTCTGGTTGGATTTTGTGTGCTTAGAGTTTATGGGCTTGAGATATGTGAGTTTCGGAATTGTGAAATTAGGTTTTTTGGGATAGGGTTTTGTAGGCTTGGTATTTTCTAAAATTAGGTTTCGTGGCATTAGGTTTGGTGACATTGGGAATTGTGGAATTATATTTTGTGGGATAGGCTTTTGTAGGCTTGGAATTTTGTGGAATCAGTTTTTTTGGCATTGTGTTTTGTGGGCTTGGGATATATGGGGTTGGGTTTTTGGTTTTGGAGTTTGTGGGTTTGGGATATGTGAGCTGGGGAATTGTGGAATTAGGTTTTGTGGGATGTTGTTCGCTTTAAAGTAGTTTATTTTAAGCTTAGTCATTATTAATTTCTGTGCATAATGGCTCATACATAAGGTACGTTAAAGATGACGGTCTTCTGAGTATTCAAACATTTTTCCGGAATTGGTAGATTTGGGGCGGCTAGCGATTTTTGTCCATTTTTGCCCTTCTGTGCGCCGTCTATGAGACCATATGCAAAATGGAAATGTTATTATTCAAATAGAGCATATTGTAAAAAGGCAATATAAGACAAATTAGTTCCTCATCCCTATATTTAAAAGTATTTGAATATCCGGGACTAATATTCATCATTATTATTCGAAAACAGTAATAAAGAAGAGCGTAGTATGAAAATTTAAAAAGGATGAACAATGTTTCATTTTGTGGTCGATTAGAGGTATCCAAAATTATTCAAGAAAATACTGCCGTGTTAAGGTTTTCAAGGAGATTCAGTTTAAGAGATAATCTTTCCTGTTTTGGGGAATCAAAAGTTGAGGACAGAAATAGAATCAAAAGGGATTCAATAATTGTCATGTCTCAATTGATTAGGAAAATTTTCAAATACATTAAACTCTTGCTCTCAGTCAGCCCGTTCTCAGCAATCCTTGAACTGTTGGCTCTCTCAGTTTCTCATGGGAGCAGGGCGGCAGTCGTCTTGAAAGGGCTCCAATGCGCAAGTACTGAGTAAAGAACATTGCGTAGCAGCATGCATTCCAATTGGAAACGGCTCAGGCGACCCGAACTTTACGTTTGGATTCTCCCTAAACTCAGTCCAAGGCTATTTGAAGCCAATCCCCGACACTGGACTGAAAGCGAAAGTTTCGTGTACTTTTCAATGTAAACCTTCTTACCGGGTGTCTTTTAAAACAAGCTAATGCCCAATTTTCTCTTGCAGAATTAAGTTCACTGGCTGGCCGTAACCATAACAGTGATTCGGCTGATATTCCCCGCTTGCACCTGAGTCTATATGCATCTGCTTCTCCTTCTTCTCGACGCACATCTCAGTCTCATGTCGCGCCCGAGCTTCCTATAAGTGACAGGGCCAGGTCTCCTTCTGCCAGGCTTTCTCCTTCCGAGACTCCTGATTACAAGGTGCTTGGATATGGACTTGGACAACTAGGACTTATTCGGCTTATTCCAATTATCAGTCCGCACCGACAATTCCAATTTCGAAGATACACCTTTAAGTCCAATTCCCAACTTCTACTGCTGGTAAAACAAAATGTCTACGAGGTAATTCCAAACGAAGAACATATTGTTCTAGCAACATCTAATAGCGATGTTTTTGCAATATTGGAAACTAGTGGTTTCCTTAGGGGAATATATCTTTTTAGTGAAAACTACAGGCGCCGGGCTAAGATAAATATTGAAAGCGGTGTCGTTTTGGAGTTGACTGTAGAAGAAATTAAGGAAGTTCCAGTAGGCGTACAGCGCCGAATAGATCGCAATTTTAGCGAAGTGGTTGTAAACCACGATTCTCTACAGCTAAGCCAATAATTCAGTTTAACAAAATGTAAAACATTCAGTCAGTTGAACATTATGCAAAGAGATTTCTAAACTATAGAGCTCTGAGAACCTCTGGTGAGACGCACTTAGCGCTGCCTGATGATTTTTCTTAAACCACAGTGTGGGTTGAACTAAAAGCCCGTTTATAGCTTACGTAAACACACGAGAAATTAAGGAGAAGTAATAGAGCAAATAAATAATAAAAAATAGTAAATATATTGCAGAATAAATTTTCGAAAATAAAGTAAATCAAAAGATATAGGATTGGTTAAAAGTTGTCATGTAAGCAAAGTGGTCGAGAAAATCGACGGAAGTTTTCGACGTATCTATACCAACATTTTACAGCAAGACTATAAATTTATTCTCCTTTTTTTCGAGTGTTGACTAAATTTCAAAATTTAATAAGGTTTTCTTTCATCAATAAATTTATTTTATTGATTTTATTTTATTCAATAAATTTATATTATTACAATTCATGAAATGCATTTTTATTCAAACAATTGTATTTTTATTGTCGGCTGTATTTTAACTATTAGCCTTCATGGTCGATTTAATTTTCCTCTAATTACTAACCTAATGAAATTACTGGGAGTTTCTTTTTGTTCTGGAGATAAATCTTGAAATAAATAATTATTTTCCGCCAGCGTCGTTCGATTTGAAAAATCCAGCTTCTGGATGAATTGCATTTCTCCTATTCTTCTGCGATGATATTCTGCAAAATAAAGCAACACCATTTCTGACAAACCTAGCCGCGAATTTAAAGAGAATTGATTCCTTAATGCAGAATAAACAGAGTCGCTTTTCCAGATTATAAAAGTAGGCAATGCCTGAATGTCGTCTGTGAAAAGAAGTTCTACACGCTTTGTTTTTTCTCTGCTTTTTATTATTTCTGCTAAGTTTTTGTTAAAGTAAAAATTTCATACTCCAATGAACTTTTTTTTAGAATGGCATGCCAAAAATTCTCATAGTTCAGTGTACATAGTTTCCTCAATATATACCCTGTACAAAAATAAGTTCATTAAATTGTATGGAACTAATTTTTAGTTAAAAATACGAGCGGTAGTTTATTAAAAGTTGAAATCGCTTCCAACAACCAGACCATGCTTATTATATGCATATTTTCGGCATCGCTGAATCCAAATCTGATATCATATTTGCTCCATCTCGTCGCGTTTTTGAGAAATTTAGCTTTTGTGGCCATGTCTTGAAAATTACATAGGGTGGGAATTTAAAGTTCAAGAAACTTCTAGTACGGCTAAAATTAAAGATTGGACCTTGTTTTTTAAGGCAATTATATTTTAAAAGTTATTTCCATTGTGAGCCGGCGCGCGCTACAGAAGCCTATTGCTACTCAAGACAGGCGACAAAAATAATTTTTTCCATATAATAATCTCAAAAAACAAGGTTCAACAGTACCCACTCTCCTAAAACTTTTTGAGTTTTTAATTATTTATACAATAATTTCAACACTCTGACTTAAAATGTCATTGTCTTGGCTTTCAATCCATTCAAGGCAGCAACGGATTTCACGTACTTTCAGCACTAGATAAATCCGGATGTAATAAACAGGCCGAGCGCACGAGACATCTTCACGCAAGCATACCGACTACCGTCAATGATGCCTTGCTGCGTGGTCGGTAACGCAGGCGCGCTGCCGTCGATGTCCGCCATGCTGGATTAGCTTTGACGCTATTCGACCGAGGTTTGTCCAACTCAAAACGAGGCTCAAAAGTGAATCATTAGGGACCTTGTGGGTACCTTTTCACGGGGACCCGTTTTAAATTAATCGTGGAATTAATTTGACACATCGAGTTCGTATATAGCTTATCAACCAATTAAATTTGCCATAAACCAACAAATTAGCTAGAAATGAATCCTATGATAAATATTAATTCAAAACAGGCCTCCGTGAAAAAGTGCACCTGAGGAATAACCTTTATATAAAAGGGGAATGAAATGGCCGTTGAAACGGAATGAAATGGCCGTTGCTTGATTTCACGCGTGCGAGTATTCAAATTTTATTCGCATTTGATTAATTTTTTATTAATTTACAAGGAGACTGACAAAAGTTGGGATGCAGATCGGCTTGAAATTTTGAGAAAAAGGGCTTCTTATAAGTCCCAAAAACAATGATCGTTTATGAAATAAGAATGACTACAGCTTCTGGTATTTTGCAAAGTTGAGAATTGCAGCCATAGAGTTAGTGATCGTCCATAAAATACGTCAAAGTAATGTGACACGTATATCAACCTTTTAGAATTTATAACATATTATTTTAAAAAAGCACATATAGTCAAGTTTTTAGTACATTTCGAGATGATGAATGTTTTTGCTAAAAAATTAATCTTTTATTTAAAATTTTATGTTTTTAGTTAAAAATTCGACTTTTAGGTTCAGAATACTTAAATTTTGCTGACATTATTATTTTTTGGTTGTAAATTGATTTTTTTGTTGGAAAATTCTTCCTGCTTATTAGGAAATTCAACACTTTGTTACAGAGTTCTTAAATTTGTCTTACAAATTCGTCTTTTTTGTGGTAAATTACTCTTTTTGTTTAAAAGCTTAGCTTTTTCATTTAACAACTCAACCTGTTGGTGGAGAATTTTTTACTTTTATTGAAAATTCGCTTTGTTTACATTCTCATCATTTATGATTGATAAATTATTAGAATTGTCCGAAATTTGACACCACTTTTTTTAAACATATCTCCACGTTTCGATACCCTCTCAATCCAAAAATCGAGTTCTTACAATGGCGCAAGTCTGTCTGTCTGTGCGTCCGTTCGTAAACACGATAACTCTCGAAGAAATGAACCAATTAAATCGATCTTAGGCACACTTTTTTAGGTCCTAAAAGAAAGGACAAGTTCGTGAACCAGCCATTTTGGATAAAAATTCAAGAAGTTAGATCATTTTTCAAATTTTTGGGACCATTTGTTTTATATTTCAAATTTGTATGTAAGGCTATTCATAGTACTCAGAAATCTAAACGATTTATCCTGAGAACTTTTTTCGGTAAAAAGAAAATTCTCAGAGTTAAAGTATTAAAAAATTTTTTAAATCAATCGGAAATCAAAATCTGAAGCCAAACAACGCACGATTTGGAAAAAAAGTCAAGAAAAGGAAACATTACTTTTTGAAAGCCCTACAAGATTATCATAACAGCTTTTTGAATTTTTTTGAAAAATTGAAAATTCAAATTTCGACAGCATAAGAAAATAATGGAAAATCAAAAATTATATTTTGTCGTCCAATTATGCAACATAGATGAAAAAATGTGTCGAAAAAATTGTGGATTTGAAAAAGTTCTACAGTTTCGTTAAGAATCACTTCTTGATAAGACACGCACCTTTTGTTTTATTCGTGAAAAATAACATTGAAAATAAAAAAATGGTTAAAAAATTTGTGGAAAATGACCAAAGTTGCACACAAAAAACCCAGATCTAATAAAACTTGTTTACAAATGTCTAACGAGAATGAAAAAGTGAATAATAATTAATTTTACAAGACGATTTGAAATCAGTTAACAATTTTAGAATTTCCATATATTAAAGTTGAAAATCAAACTGTTTTAATTAGAAAGTCTTATTTTATATACAAACGTAAATACTCGATTGAAACTGTATAAACTATTTTTAATTTTAAAATAACTTTAAAATAATATATTCAGAATCAAAGGCTTTCATTAAATTCCAAATATTATTTTATTCTAAAATATTCCATTTTTAAACTATTCAGTTTTAAAATGTTCAATAAAGAAAAAGAACAATTGATTAATATTGAAAAATATCTGACTGTTCATTTAAAGTCAGTAATTATAATTTAGATATTCCAAACCCAACAAGAAAACAAAACTTCAAACTCTGCAATTTGTAATTTTTCTATTCAAAAGAATTTAATTTGTTAGTAAAATTTCTAAAATGATAAATAAATACTTAGAAGCTTTGAAAAAATTCTGAATTAATTAAAAATTTAAAGTAATTCAGACGATGTGTCTACGTGTACCGCAAAAACCCGACTATTCGTACCAAAATTTCAATGTAAATAGTAATCTACAAAGATTTAGAAAGATCTGTAATGTTTCTTTGAACTCTATAATTTATCAAAGTTTAAAATATGTAATTTGGGAGTTTAATTGCATTTGAATACAACACTTTTGAATTAAATAGCATTTAAACTTTAGTTTAAATGCTATGAATTTTTTTCTCTGATTGAAACGGTTCCCCTGATTTTAGCCGCCGATGTTATTTGTTTGCAACTTTAGACAAATTTGATTTTTTCTAAAATTATGGATAAATATGTAATTACAATTTTTATTTAATTTAGGTTGACTTAAAAGTGAAAAATGAAACCGATATTTCGCATTTATTTTCTCGAAAAATCGATAGTATAATTTAAAAAATATACGAAAATCAAAATGTAATATTAAAATGATTATAAATTAACCTTATTATAAAAATATTTTCAAATGAAATCGGATTTTTTAAAATCTATCTTGATGCACAAAATTTCAAAATCATTTCCATTATCTATTACTGAAAATAATATGGCTGATTGGTAATAAATTTATATAATATATATGCTTTTTCTGCAGAATTTCTCTCTGAAACGTACAAGATTATATAACTTGTGACGTCATTTTTAACGCACTTAGGTAATAAGATTCTTTCCTTGAATATAACTTATGATATAGAAATTCAATCTCGAACTTCGTGAACGTAATAATACTGTCGTTTGGATACGGCGCAGCTGCAGACACTGTGCCATCACTGTTTTAAGATATTTTACCTTTAATTCAGAAACATGAGGATTATTTATACCGTTTTCTTATTGTTGCCAGTTATTCTCAATTTTATTGGTAAATATAATAATGTGATACATCGATAATTAATTTTTAAAAGTTCTTTTAACATCCGCAAATAACAATTTGTCCCATGTTATCCGCATTCAATCCCAATTGTTATTTTTCCCCAATTCCATCATTATTTGTTTAAAAGGATTATAAATTGAATTTATTTTGGGAATAAACGAAGAATGTATATCTTAAAAAGAAAAGGTTGCATCTTTGCATGTAGCAACTCTACACGTGTCAAATATCATATTTATTTAAATTCATCGAAAATAATAATGTGCATTTTTTATTCAAATTTGATCGAAATGAACTTCACCACGAATTAAGACCGATATTTTGTTTGAATACTCAGAAGAATGTCCTCTTTAACGTACATCTGCAAAGAAGAGAACATTTGTTTTTGTAAATTTACACATAGAAGGGTAGTTCTTCTTATTGCTTACGTACCAGCAAAAACGCACAGCAGTTAATAATAACTAAGCTTAAACTAAAATACTTTAATGCAAACAACATACCACAATCCACAAGCCAATAAACTCCAAGCCCACAAAACTCAGCCCCACATATTCCAAACCTAAATATCCCAAGCCGACAAATGCCAAGCCCACAAAATCCCAAGTCTACAAAGCCCTATCCCACAAAATATAATTACACAATTTCCAAGCTCACATATTCCAAGCCCACAAATCTCAAGCCTATAAAACCTAATTCCAGAAAATCACAAGTCTGCAAATCCCTATCCCACAAAACCTAATTTCACAATTGCCAAGCTCACATACCCTAAGCTCAGAAACTCAAGGGCCCAAAAAACCATATTCCACATATCCCAAGCCCACAAATCCTAAGCTTACAAAACCCAATTCAACAAAACCTAATTACACAAAATCCCAAGCCTACATATCTCAATCCCACTTATTCTAAGCCCACAAATCCTAAGCCTACAAAACCTGTTTCCCCAAAATCACAAGCATACAATTCCCTATCCCACAAAACCTAATTTCACAATTACGAAGCTCACACACCCTAAGTCTAAATATCACAAGGCCACAAAACGCAATGCAACAAAATTCCAAGCCTACAAAAGCCTACCCTGAAAAACCTAATTGCACAATTCCAAAGCTCACCTAGCCTGTTTTTACATTTTGATGTTGTAATACACAGAATATTATTTTAAGAAAACTTTAACTCGCTTCGGATTAGACTTCGAATTTTTAGGCCCTAGAATCACATATCCCAAGCCCAAAAAACCCAACCACGTATATCCTAAGTCCACGAATTACAAGCACACAAACCCCAATCCCACAAAACCGAACCCCACATATCCCAAGCTCACAAACCTCAAGCCTACAAAACCCGAACCCGAAAACCCAAAGCTTCTTATTCTAAGCCCACAACATCAAAACTCATAAAACCAAAAACTACAAATTCCAGGGCCTAAAAATTCGAAGTCTAATCCGAAGCGAGTTAAAGTTTTCTTAAATAATATTCTGCCTATTAAAACAGCAAAATGTAAAAGAAAGTCAGGGGTTTTAGTGGGCATATGTACAATGAAGAATCACTTTCTCTTGAATGAAACTTCGAATTGAAAGTCCCACACAAGGGATATGAATCTCGCATGACTCTACCTATTTTGCATAAATCACACTAGGCACAACAGACAAAATCTGATCGCCTAAAAAGATCTATAAATTCTTTATTAATCATTTTTAGGTAGGACGAGTAGGTTTTCTTTTAATTGCAGAAAATAAGATTATGAATAAAAAAGTTAAATTTCTGGTAAAAGGACAGAAAAGACGAAAGAGGACATAGGATCCTATACAGGTTCCTGTATAGGACCCTAAATAACAATACAATTTGTGCTTTATTTTGCAATATCTGAATAAGCAATCCCAGGCAGAGTTACATAAAAAATGTATTGCATTTTATAGAAAAGTGGTGTGTATAATGTAGAAAAAATAAAATTTTTGACAAAAGGGAGTGCGAAGCAAAGATACGTGATAAGAATCTGTTCGTTGAAGCTGAAAGAGCTTTAACAAAACTACGTCATCGAACGCGAAGCGCGAGAACCAGCGAGGTGAAACATTGTTGACATATTAAATATTTTTAGAAAAAATTAACTAAGTTTAATAGATATTTCGATTTTTTTTAAACAAACAATAACTAATTCCAACTTATAAAGATTTTTTAAGAATTTTGCAAAGTTTCACGAAAATCCAAGACATTTTATCAGATTCCATGAGAAGATTTTAATTGATTTCAAAAATTGTCAATGAATCTGAAATATTTTAAGGCAATTTTTTGAATTTTGCAAAATAAAGAAAAAATGTGGCAAAAAATTGAATAATTTTTAGAAATTAAAAGGTTCAGTAGGTCTAAAAGATAAAAAAGGAGAATTTTCCTTATATTCGTGTGAAAATTTTAAATAATTTGTAATCTTGGACAATTACCTTTAAGAGAAACAAATCGAGTAAATTCAAGCAATATATAGTAGAATCGAAGAGATTCAAAATAATTTAAGCTCTAAAAGACTTTTAGATATGTAGATTTTTAAAGATATTAACCCTTTGCACTTGAAAAGATGACACTTTATGTAAGCCAGGCGCCGCAGCGGCGCCGCTCGAGTGCAAAGGGTTAAAATTAAACTTCAGGAGCTCTAAAATAATTTTGAAACTTTTCAAGAGAATAAACCAATTTTCTTTCAATTTCTTGAAAAATGTAGAAGATTATAAGGGAAATCTTTTTAAAAGACTCGAATTTTTCATAAGATTTTGTAAAATTCTATAAATAAAAAAACATGTATTTAAATTCTTCTAGATTTTTTTATGAAACGTTAGAAATATTCTCTCAATTCTCAGAATTTATTTCTAATCTGGATTTATTATAATACTTCGAAAACTAATTTTCGATTAATTTTAGTGTTGCCAAAGCTAAAAATTTTCGTTAATGAGCTTTAGAATGTGTATACACATGTTTATATATTTAAGCTTCGTTACAAAGTCTATTTGATAAAAAAATGTCAGGCTTTGTTATTTAATTTTAATAGAAAAAAATATTTAAAAATTTATCATATTTCTTGTTTGTAATAAATAGATATAATAAAGATATTAATTACATAGTAGAGTTATATTGTAAAAGTCAATGTAAGGAAAAATTAGTTCCTCGTCACTGTATTATTAAAAGTACTTGAATACCCGGGACTAATATAAAATAACAAAACCATAAAATTAGCGACAAAAAGTTTCCGAAAATATAAATTGACCAAATTATAAAATAAATGAATTGTTAAATTTCCAGAATTATTTTTATTCTATTTATTTTATTTTTATGATAAGGGTACTGTACGAGTACCGAAACGTTGGTAATGTAAATTTATTTATGTTTTTTATTTTATTGTAATTTGATGGTCATAAAAATAAAAAAGACGAAAGAAAGAAAAAAAGAAGGAAGGGGATGTTTTATTTTTTTCCGAAAATTTTATTTTATTTTTTTTATTTATTTTTTTTTTGCAGATTAGAATATGCTTTTTTTTTGGTTTTTGTTTATTCGTTGTGATCCAAATTTGGTCGTTGGATTCTTGTTTTGTTTTACAGGATTTTGCATCTATTTGATTATTGGACGTTAAATGGGATTTTTAATTTGGATTTTGGTCTAATTTAAATTTCGTAAATTTTGATTTATCTTGAGCGGACAGCTACTGGTGTTGAGCAGTTACTTGTTGGTTTTTTAACACCGACATTGAATTTCAACCATCCAGAATCTGGTTCTGGCAAGTCACTTCCTGGCTCTACGTAACGTAATGCTAATATTGGTTTATTAATATCGATAATTTAGTTCTACCCCATCATTTGCTGGTTCTTAACAACCGTTTGCTGGTTCAAAGGAGGTCATTGTATGTTCTGCGCTGCTTGTTGCTGTTTCAACCCTGGCTGTCCTTGGTTGTGAGGACAGAGCTACTGTTTAAGACAGGTCTTTCAGGAGTTTTCAACAGTCAGTTGCTACTTTAGATCAGACTGATGTGTATTCTTAGTAGCAAGTTGCTAGTGCAAACCAGGCTGTTGTGTGTTTGAAGTACCCTGCTGCTGGTTCAGACAAGCCACAAAAAATCAGTTTTAAACAAAAAACGACTTCTCTAACAAGACATGAACTTCCAACCCATAAAATATAAATTTTATTTATACTACCCTCTAGAGTGAAAAAATGTTGCAATGCTTTTTTGGGATTACCCTTAATAGATAATACTATACGCAGAGAAGACCGCATTTTTGAGAGACAGAGCAGGCAAAAGTCTCGAGGTGCGGAGGACGTTGGTGGGGGTAACCCTATTCCACGAAAAATTTTCCCTACAGCCCCAAGAGGCGCCCTATGGAAAGGCTCGACTGTATTAGTTTTTCGAATCTTGAAATGGGCCGTTCTCAAATCATAAATTTCTAATATAAGAACTGACTTTTCCTCAAACGCACAAGATTATATGACATGTGGCGTCATTTTTAACGCATTTAGTAAATAAAATTCTTTTTTTCGACATGACTTATGATATATAAATTAATTTTCGTACATCGTTAACAAGATAATATTGTTGTGCAAACCCAGCGCAGCCGCAGATACGGTGCCGTCACTGTGCCAAGTTATTTTTCCTTTAATTGAGAAACATGAGGATCATTTATATCCTTTTCTTATTGTTGCCAGTTATTCTTAATTTTATTGGTAAATATCATAATATAATTCATCCATAATTATTTATAGAACATTATTTTACTTTTCGAAAATAACGATTTGTCCGATGTAATCCGCAATCTAACCCAATTGCTATTTTTTCCAAACTCCATTCGTGTTTTTCTAAAAGAATTATAATTTGAATTTATTCCGGGAAAAGACCAACAAAGTATGTGTAATAAAAGGGAAGGTTACATCTTTTTATGTAGAAACTTTACACGTGTGTACCGAGTAAAAAGATTTTAATTGGGGTGAATGAAGACAGAATCGCTGAGAGCTTTCTTTTAAGACAGAAAAAAACATTTGAACGGACTTGAAGACGGTTATCGGAACTGTACAAGACAAAATTTTGTTAATCGCTATTAGAAGAGTTAAAAATAGCTGACACAGACGGTATCCACGAGTTTTCCTCTTCGCAATAAATTTGATCATTCTAAGGTAATTCGGGATTTTGAAACCGGAATAAATTTGAGGAGCAGCTAGATCATCATTCGTGAAGTCGTGCGAACTCGGGTTTCTATTCGTGCATTTTCGGCTTTACACAAGGCTGGTCTTCGCAGCAGCAAAGTGAGGGAACCTTCTCCCTTCATTCTTGTTTCGCTTAACCTCTCGCCTTTTCTTAGGTAGTTTTTGCTCTCGCGTGTTTTTAGTTCGCTTTTTAGTACGTTTTTTTAGTTCGCTTTTTGGTAAGTTTTTTTAGTCCCTCTTGCTTTTAGCGTGTCATATATCAGATAAAAAAGGAAAAACTACGTACTGACTGGTTTGACGTTGTTTTTTTATTACCGTCTTTGAAAATTCCGAAGCATGTGTATATAAAAATGCACTACTTGCTACACAAAAAACTTTTTAATTAAAGAATATCTTTAAAAGAAAGTCATATTATTTTAATATGCAAGTATGCCTAGGAAGAAGGCTTGTAGTAAAAAGTATTTAACATTTCAATAAATTTGAATGTTTTTTCTCTCCCTCTTTTTTAAATCCTCAAGTAGGCAGAGAAAATATTAAGATTCCAATCAATTTCAAAGCCGATCGACGCTTTTAAATGTAACCTGAAATAAATTCAAAACACTATTTCCGTCTGACAGAATTGAAAGTGTCCTTTAAAAGCATAACATTTGCATAATCCAGGAAGATTATGCATAACAATACACCACTTTATCACAAAAATCTCGCTTTATTCAAATCTGATTAATTAAAAAATATAGAATAATGATAAACAAATATTAAAAAATAGTATTTATCACATCTAACTGTGCATAAATAAATCACAGATTGAATAACTAGATAGAATGACTAATACTTCACGGAGAAAAAGATATCGTACAATGATATCGCAAAACCTCTGTATTGAAATAAAGCGCAATATGAGAAAATACAAGCAGGTTCCGAAGTTTTTTATAAAAATCTATAGGATATTATAATGCACTTACATCGCTTGGACACTACTAGAACCCTCGTATATATAATATATTAAAATAATAATATAATTGAAATCTTGCAATGTACGATATACGATTTTACGCTATCATAATGTGATAATTTCGATATATAGCTTAGGAATGAATGTATATATTGCAACTCTTGCAAAATTGTTTTCTCCGTGTTTATTTTTAAATGCTTTTAACCTCATTATTATTCGAAAAACAGTGAATAAGAACAGCGTAATGTGCAAATTTAAAAGGGATTAAAAATGTTGGAACGCTTTTCAATCCAAACCCTTTTCCTGTGTGTCTTTTCAATAAATTAATCCGCAATTTCTTCTGTCAGAATTAAGTTCGCAGGCCGGCCGTAACCCTGATAGCGATAGGCCTGATATTCCTCACTTGCACCTGAGTCTTGGCCAACCTGCTTCTTCTTCTTCTCGACGCATATCTCAATCTCGTGTCGAGCCCGAACTTCCTTTACGTGCCAGGTCCAGATCTTCTCCTCCCAGTCCTTTTCTCGGTAGGTTTTTCGAGCCTCCTGTACGTGCAAGGAATAGGTCTCCCTCCACCAGGCTTTCTCTTTCCAGAACTCATAATTATCAAGTACTTGGATATGGATTTGGACAACTTGGACTTATTCGACTTATTCCATATAGTAATGAGCACCGACGATTCGAATTTCGAAGATACACTTTTAATCCCGATTCGCAACTTCGCCTACTAGTGAAACAAAATGTTTACGCGAAAATGCCCATCCGAGAACAAATTGTGTTAGCAACATCAAATAGTGACGCTTTTGCAATATTGGAAACTAGTGGTATCCTCAGGGGAATATATCATTTTAGTGAACACTGCAGGCGCCGAGCAAAGATAAACATAAGAAGCGGCGTCATTTCGGAGTTAACTCCAGAAGAAATTAGGGAAGTTCCAGTAGGCATCCAGCGCAGAATAGCACGAAATTTTAGGGTAGTAGTGGTTAACTATGACTCTCTACATCTAAGTCAGTAATTCCGTTTGAAAACATGTAAAACGTTTAGTCAGTTGCGCATCATGCAAAGGGATACCTAAAATAAAGTTATTGAAAAACCCGACCTATTTGACGTCATAGAGATCCTGTAATCTATATCGTTAAAAAATGTAAACTTCGCAAGTAAATTAAAAATACTTTTAAAATGTGAATTTTATGGAAATGTGGGACATGACTTTCGAAAAAACTTATTGATAGGCGAAATAAAATATCGTTTTTATTTTTTAAGCGTTTTTCTTGTATTTTGTTCGCATTAATAATATTTCAAAATCTGAAAATATCGACACGGATTATTTATAAAAATTGCAATAAGGATGATTTCTTGTTTTAAACAAATACTTATTTCATTTTTAATCATACTTGTACAGATTCTTTTCTTACATTTAAAAAAAATCTCTTTGACATTTCTTACTGTTATTTCCCTGAAAGTACCCGAACGCCATCAAATTCTTACCGAAGTTAGATACAATGATGAATGATGAATGCTATAGATGAAATTATGTTTTATCTTATAATTATTCGCAACGTAAAAGTGTGTGCTACCCGCTTTAACCTTTTAATGCAATATTCCGAACCTTTAATTGCTAGTCTTATTACTTTTTTGAGCTTATTCAATTAGATTTCATTAAATGATTTCATTTTCATTTCATTTCATTTCATTTCATTTCATGATTCCCCGAACCAAGATATAGTAAATCCAATGTTAAGGTATCTCTCCCTAACTTATACTCTATAACAGACGCCGACAAGTGTGTTGACTCTCAAGATATGAATTTCCCTCCACGAAGAACAGTTTTAATACAACCTGACAATTTAGCTTAATGGTAGAACTAGGGGTGGGGATCGACGTAACGATATCGTCAGAAGGCCTGTCAAACAGTTCATATCCCTAATGTGATTTGCCTTATGCAGCTTCGCAAACGTTTCTAATGCGACTTTATTCCCCTTTTTCAATATCTTGAAAAGTGTTAACGTTAAAGAAAAAAGTGGAGGTGGTATTGAAAAGATGTAAGAAGCTGAAATAGTAAAATATAAAGAAAGAATAAGTAAACTGTGGTTTGACAGTCGGAATGAAAATCAATATGAAAAAATTCTTCAAGTGGTGTTGGTACCTATATGGATAGTAGTGTTCTTGAATAGTTTTGCAGAGTACGTGTCCATAATGTTTCAGTTATGGGTCGACTTATTTAAAATAAAGCCATGGAAGTAGCAAAAGAAATAGGAGCTCCTGATTTCAAAGCTTCTAATGGCGGACTGGAAAAATTTCGTCTTCGACATAGCATTTCTTACAAAATCGTTTCGCAACGTCAGCTGCTGTAAATATGGATACAGTCGACTAATGCTTACAAAAAGTTGCAATTATCATATGTGGTTATAAGCTAAACGATATTTTGAATGGCGAATAATTGGGACTTTTCTACCGTGCTCTACCCGAGAAGAACTATGTGTTTAAAAGGTAAAACGCATTCTGGTAGTAAAAATACGAAAAATGTAAGCGTATTGAAAAGAAACATCATACTTTTTTTTGGAAAAGTCCAAGTCACATCCTAAAATTGAATTACATTCTGTAAAAGCAGTGCTTTTTCTCTCATAATTTGACGTCTGTTAACCTCTCGACCAAATGGTATATCAAAAATTTCAAAGTTTATTATCGTTAGTTTGCTCTGCAGCACTTAATACCCAAACGGGAAATTTAACGAGGCATTAATCAACTTAAAAACATCGATGTTGTCCAGGCTATTGTCCACGCTGCATAGAATCATGCAGCTGCTGCAACTAAGAAGAACTTTTTTTGAAAAGCTGGTTTCCACTAACTGACTGATGACTATGCGAACATTTATACCGATTTCTAATGAAGTTTATGATTATTTGGGAGCCTTCCTCTAACGCTTTTGTTCGGCGCGGTCCCTGTTGTTACCGATGCACCCGAATTGAGGCAATGGTCAGGGTTGGACCTAAGCATTGGAGGGTTCCTTTTATTTTTCACCCGAATTGCACCAAATCTACTTGTCTCCTAATCAATTAGCTCTATTTTTGAAAACTGTATTTAGTTAATTCTGAGATCTTGAAAAGTGTGCGACAGTATATTATGGCAAACTTGTGAAAATGGATCTTAAAGTCGCGTACACTAAAAAACGAAAAGTGTTGTTTTTAATAGTTACAAATACAAGGAAGTGAGTGTACTTAAATCCACAGGAGAAAAGAGCTGGCGATGCACAAAAAATAGTTGTTTAGCACGTCCATACACCGTAGGAACTGATCCAATTTTTTCAAGAAAAATGGATGAACATCGGCACGAAACTTATGATGACAAAACCCTAATTAGACACTCCATAAGCAATAGCATCAAGAGGAAAATTGATAAAAATTCGTATGACAGGCCGTTCAAAATCATGCATCAAGAGTTATATGCAAACTCTGTCCAATTACTAACAAGAAAGGATGTAAGACTGATTAGGAATAACATATCCTATACAAAGATGACAAAAATACCAAATCTGCCACAATCAACAGGTGTCGTACAAGACTACTTGGAGGCTTCCGAAATAAAGGACATTCGAGGTTGAAATTTTCTTCTCCACAACGACAAAATTAATAATATTATAATTTTGTCATCTGATATGAATCTGGAAGTTGTTTAAAAGAATAAAGATATTCTCCTTGGAGATGGAACTTTCCAATATTGAGAAGAACACTTTTTACAATTATTTACATTACATTCTCATGTCAATGAATATTACGTTCCACTGGTTTTTTGTCTGTTAAAGAACAAAAAGGAGAGGACGCATGCTGAAGTTTTTCGGGTCTTACAAAAAAAGTGTGCTGAAAAAGGATTTAAAAAGTTGCAGCCGATAACAGTTGTTTTTGACTTTGAAATAGCCATGCATTTGGGTCTGAAGGAAGTTTTTGTGAATATGACGATTATTGATGTACATTTCTTCTAGGACAGTCATGGTATTTATATTCAGAAATCCTGAAATCTTTTTAGATACTAAGGAAAAATTCTAATAATATCATAACAAATTCTCAAAATACTATGAGGACATGCCATCAAAATGAGCTTAAGAACTTCCAAAAATGTTAATTATTTCGAGGGTTTTACCAACTGCTAATTAACGCTAGCTGTTCTAGTGAAATTCTACGAAAATTCAAATTAAATAAATTAAAAATCATGTTCTTTAAACAAATTAGGGGTAATTTACAGAATACGTGATACGGTGGGAGGTAAGGGGTTATTTCAAGTATAATTCTTAATTTTAAGTGCAATGGAAAATAGCATTAAATAAAATAGATGATTTTCAAACCAGATATTCGAATTTTTAAGAAAACGATTAATTTTATACAAATACAAGAAATTTTTAAATTTTAAAAGTGAATTTTCTACCAAAGGGATGAATTTCCAAACAAAAAAAAGAAACTTTCCGCCAAGTGCTTGGAACTTCAACAAAAAAATTGAAGTCTCGCTGAAAGATACAACAGGTGATATTTCAATTAGAGAAGATTTATTTCCTTGATCAGTAGAAGTTTAATTCAAGCGAAAGGTGAATTTAAAAAAAAAATAATTTTCTGCCAAGAAACATTATTTTTACCAAAAGAAATGAATTTTCAAACAAAAAATACAATTTTTCAAGGAAATAATTAAGCCAACAAATAAATGGCTGTCCACACACTACGTGGTTTCTTTCTTGGTGGGGTCGACTATAGCCCAGGTTGGTCTGGATGAGGGTTTAGGGGATAAAAAGTGTCCAAAATTGGGCCTCGTATTTTATGGAAGCCCCTACCAATTGAATCCTCAATTAAAGAAATTATTTTTTACCTGTTTATTGCAATTTTTTCAAAATCAATCTTTTACAGAAAATTCAAGTATTTTTGCTGAAAATTTCAACAATTAAGTCAAAATATGTTTTCAATCTATCTTAACAAATAGGTTCAGGTTAAAAATATGCAAAATACAGGCGCATGCGCTGTCGCAAGTGAGAAATACAAATTGGTGGAAGCTGGCAATATGTAAAGTAAAGTAAAATTATTATTCTCACTTTTAAAACACGGCTCTCCTCCTTTTGAGAATTCATCATTTTTATATTCTTGAAAGAGTTTATCTTTATTGGTTGAAAATTAAACTGCTTGGTGAAAAGTAGCCTTATTTTGTAAAAAAGTTTAATTTTTTCGATTAAAAATTTATCATTTCAGTTAAAATTTCATTTCTTTGGTTAGAAATGTAACTACTTTGTTAGAAATTCTTTTTTTTAACTTCATTGTTTCACGAGAAATTTAACTATACCGTTCTTGGTGGATTTTAAAAAGATAAAGAAATAAAAAATAAAAACGCGTACTTTAAAACTTTCTTTTCGTATAATATTTCTATATACTTCATGTTACATGTTTGGGGGCTGCCTTGCCCTGGCCTTGTGCTTACATCTGAAATCTCGAAACTTGAACAGTCAGAGTCGCCTGAGCCGTTTCCAACTGAAATGCATAATATTGCGCATTATACTAAACTGCGTAACTTCCCACAGTGCCTGTCCACTACGCTGCTATTGTTTTCTAAGCAATATTTGCAACCTTCTCTCTCCTTGCCTGTTGAGAATCAGCGTCAGACCTCTTGTACAGTGAAACCTGGAGATAGGGCCCCCTGATATATTCCTTATGAGAATTGACGCCGCGCTGCAAGTAGGAAAAAAAGAGCTGCGTGGGGTAAGCGGGGGTATCTTAGGCGTGAACAAACAAAAGCGTTTTCTAAGAAATAACAATCTATCTGGGTAATTCCCCACCTCCTTCAGCCCCAAAACCGGCCCAGTCTCAGAGTTTCACTTAGTAAAATTCCGAACTGCGATAGAAAAACTGATCAGTAGGTTGAATATTAAATTTTTCCTTTAAAAAAAATGATTAACACATTTCCATTATCTTTTGTATAAACTAGAAACTTTTATTAACAATTTAAAAAAAACAGATATCAGCTTTCATCAAGTTTTAATTACTGAACAATTTTTCTCGAGTAATTCTGCATTTCACAAATGTAAAAATTATTGTTTTCTAAAAGAAATTTTTTATATTTTTCAAAATAATGTTTTCTTTCTGTTATTTCAAACAGTTGAATTTGCAACTAAAGAAGGTTATGCTCGAACCAGAAATGAAATAATTAAACATTTAATCAAAATACTAAAAATATATGAAAGATTGATTTTCAATAAAAATACTAAAAATGTATGAAAGATTAATTTTCAATCAAAAAGACAACTTTTCAAAACAAGAAGATTAATTTTCCGCTAGAAAGGCAAATTTTCACGAAAATAGATTGATTTTTAAACTAGAAGAATTCTATTCGATCACATGACGAATTTTCAACCAAAGTAAAAAATATATTTTTAAACAAGAATAGAAAACTCAAATGTGTAGTTGTCAAGCAAAAGATAAACTAATTCTTGTCCAATAGCTAAATTTTAATTAATTAAATTATGCCTTAACCGTAAAGGTGACTTTTTAACCAAGAACATTAATTTTCTACCTGAAAAGATAAACAAAAATGGAAGTTATCTTTTTATTTTAATAATGTTTGATGATTAATTGATTTGTATCATTTGTAACTCATAATACTCTATATAAAATGTAAAATTCAATGATATCACGCTTTTTGAAATACACTCCATTATCTAAAGTTTAAAAATGGGTCAATATTAATATATCTTGAAAAGCAATGATAAAGTACTTTCGTGCAAAGAAAGAACGCTATGTTGAAGAGAAGGTTATGACATTTTAATCTAAATTATACTAATAAAGTCTAATATTAACATGGTAGAAAGTGTTGCTAAATTAGTATAGTAAATTTTTAGAGACCTCAAGTAGAGAAAACTATAAGGATTTTTTGTTTACAATATTCAGATTTCGTCTCAAATTAAAAAAAAAGTTAATATTTGGGAACAACGTTTACAGTAACTTTTAGAGAACTTGAAGTAACGTTACTGCATCGAGCTAATTTTTTTACGTCTAACGTATCTATAACAAGTTAAATTAAACACAAACTTAATTACTCAAGATATATTTGGCGGCTGCTTGGTTTAATTGGCTGGAAGAAGGTTTGTTTGGAGAAAGCTGTCTCAAAGAAGGTTTGTTTTCCATTCGTTGGTGCGGGCGTAAACCCGAGCGGGCGCGCCTAGGCGAGTCACCTTGGGAACTTGATTCTGTAAGAACAAACCTAAATCGATGATTTTCTAATTTTGCATAATTACATTAAGAAAAACATGTTACGGAAGTTGCAGGGTCATTTATTTATTCTTTTACATTATGACTTTTCATCTAATTCAGCCACATACTACGTAGTACATACTATATCATATTATTACAAAAGCAAGATATTGTCATTAGTTACTGATGGGTCTACTAACCAAAGTTGTATGAAAATCGTGTACAGAAAGTAAGAACTAAAATTTAAGCCTCAAACGATAAAGGTGAACGTCCCCCTGAACATAATTAGTGCCGTGAGCCATAACCTTAATAGCACGGGACGCTGCCGGCACGCATGTGAAACGTGCCGCGAACACGTTCAGAACGTGCTGGAAGCATTTTGCAAACGTGCCGCGAACACCTTCAGGACGTGCCGGGAACATTTTGGAAACGTTCCGCGAACACCTTGAGAACGTTTCGGATACGTTTCCTGGATTTGAAAATATCAGCTTTTAGAAAGGTTCAACTGTGATCTGAAAGAAACCTTCCGTTATTGTTATTTTTAACAACAAAGATCTCATAAACCGTATGGTATATGTAAACGTGGATGATCTATCGATAACGGTTTACGCGATATTTACTGATGGTAATAATAATACTAGTAAGTCCTCTTTAGGACATTCCTGAAAATTTCCAAAGGGGCGGAGATTTCACCCAAACTGGGAACTCGCCTAAACTGTTCTAAAGGTGCCCTCGGAACGTTCCAGGGAAGTCTAACGAACGTTTCGTGCTATGACCAGATAACTACGCATTGGATCGAAAAAAACCGAGTTGTGGAGCTGAATCTCGCGTCAAAACACGCTTTCTTTTCATAGCAGTCGCTGAGGAGCGACCGCTACTTTGATTATCCCGGAAAGTTAAATTGGTTGATTTAGCACTAAATCGAATTGCTAGTAATGCAAAAATGTTGTCAATCATTACCTACGAGCAGTTATTTTATACTATTCTAATTTGACCACTAATAAAAATAAAAATAAATAATTAAAATTTTATTTTAGTTGAAAATTGGTTTATCGAAGATGAATCCAAATAGCCGTTAATAATTATTACGGTTTTTGTCAGGAAAGCTCCTTATTAATTTATTATACTACATATATTTTTTTAATATTGTTGGTATTTTTTTTGTTTTATCATTGTAGCATATTCTGTTACGTGAACTTTATGAAAGATTAAAACACATACCCGTCACAAATATATTGATTTATCTCTTAGATTTATATCTTCATATTCGCATAGGTTACTCTTTATAGATAAAAAAAAATATTTAAGGCAGCTTTGAAAATTCTCATCGATTAAAATTTCCTATAGACAATTTTTTACAAGACGCATAGATGACAAGAAAACTTGAATAAAATATCGAGATGGTGTAAAAATTCCAACTTTATTGATAAAATAAGAATATTAGCAAACAATGTGAAATTCACAAATTTAATCGAGTTTACTTTCTTCATTTAAGCCGAGTTTCAATAACTTATTTTATTTCTTAAAAGTTTCGTTTTTACGTTTTTACTTTGTATTATCCTTACACATTTTGTAAATTTCTATGAAAGTTGGTAAAATTTGTATAAATTATTTAAAAATTCGTAAAAATGTGTTGAAGTGTTTGGAAAACGCTAGTGTTCAAGTTTCAAAAAATTTTAATTTACATTAAGCAAATAGAGGCTAATCACCAGATAAAAAAACTACAACGCAGTTAGGATACATTGAAACATGAAGTTATGTACAAATATTTTTTTATTTGGCAACAAATTTGATAAGAAGCCAATATATTTTTCGCAATTTTTCCCACGATAGCTGAGGTGTTAATAGAGCGCAACTTTTTCATCTGTTCTGGCGTTGCGCAATGGCGGAGTAAATAAGAAACGGATCATCTCTTCGTCATTCCTTTACCACGTGAACCTGCTGTCGTGGCCAGAATTGATACGCTCGGCTGCCAATCAACACAGTTCTGTTTATAACCGACGCTACTGATTGGTCTCCAAGCATACGCGTTTCTGCTATGGTGACGGAAACTGTCACGTCGTAAACAGATTCTATGTGTTTAGGCCATGCCATAAGTATAACAGCTGATCAAGTCAGCCCTAAGATCAATATTTTTTCACCCAAATTAAAAAATATAAGTTTAAATAACGCGTAAATTTTTGTCGGAAAATGTTAATAAATATTAAAGGATCGTTTGTGGCCTTGCAAAGAGTTGGAGGAAGAAAAAAGTTTATTTATGAAAATAATGATTATCGACGGACGCATTTAAGGTTTACAGCAGAAGTTTGACTTCTAACTTTCTCTCTCGGTAATCATGTTTTATAAATATAAAACTCATAACTAGCGCATTGACAACATTGAAAATGGCTTGCAGGGTTTTACAGAACGATCGTTATTTCTCCAAAATAGCAATTAAAATTTTCTTTACAATTTTATTTATGTAGGACTAGAGACACGTTCCTGCATGCCTTCTATTTAGCGTGCCTAATTTTTAACACGATATCTCATTCCGCGTGGACGTAAGTTGCGAAAAAAAAGTACCAATCCAACTTCCACTTGTATTTTCTTCGAAATTTTTTTTCAAAATTTCCATTGGAACAAAACAGAGACATGGACTTTATGCGAAAAACATATCGCACAGTAATATCGCAAAACCTCTATATGGTAACAAAGCGCAATATGATAACGTACGAGCAGGTCCCGGGGCTTTGTGCAATATTGTAATGCACTAATATCCCCGAGAAAAATGAAGTTAAATTGGGTTGCTGTCGTCTTCTACGGCGTCCTTAGCAGTAATGGGAAAAAGGCAAAGTGGGAGTGCATTCGAGCTATAAATCGGGACACCAAATTTAAAACAATTACAGAAAAAAGTTCAAATTTGCTGCAGGTAAGACTTGCAACAGTTAAAAATTAAACATATTTGGGCGAAAGTTTCACCGAGGTTACGTGTATAATTTTTATCTCGTCTACTACGTCATGCAAAAGTGAGGAATTTTCGGTAAAACATGTAGAATCAGCAGCAGATAATACGAAAAAAATTTGTTCTGACTGAATATCTCCTCCGAAATAAATGATACTATTGTATACAAATTAGAACTTATTTAATACCATTTAGCAAAAGCGTAGAAAGTAACTGACAGATAAGAATCCCCATTTCTCTCCAATTTAATAAATTTAAACGACGATGGATAGCGCTGGCGTCAAATTGTCACTACACCTCGAATAAAAATGAAGCGATTATAAGGCGAAAAATTATCCAGGCAAAGTTAGAAATGAGAAATCATCTTCAATTCATGTCCAGTTTATCTGGCAAGGTTAATTTTGGTTTCGGTGAATCTTTCACCTGAAATCGATGTAAACCTTATCTTTAACTTTTTCTGTGATCGCTTGTTAAGAACTGGAACCCTCGCGAGATCACAAAAGCAGAAATACAATGAGATATCGTAATAAACTTAAATTCTTACGCTATAAATTTCACAATTATGCGGTATATAATGTAGAAACTTGCAATGTACAAAATCAGGATTTTGCGCTATTATAATGCGGTAATTGCGATATATAGCTCAGGAATTACGATATATGTTGTGATTCATTCGATACAGTTTTCTCAGTCTAAGTTGGAGAAAAAATGGAGGACCAGGTTTGGTCACGTGACCTTCTCGTCACATGGCCTTAAAGTATCACTTCTAAAAATTTCTGTTCATTACAGCGAATCACACTTTAGTCATCCGCTGAATTGCGCGCATCTACCAACCTGTCGGGTCGACGCACAGTGAGGAAAAAATACATTTTTTTGGTCCAAAATACGATTCCGGCTGAACCTGTCGAACGATTTGGATGTTTTTTTTTAAGCTGACAAAATTTCAAAGAAAGTTTTCGAGCCTGATTTTTAATTTAGTTTTTCAATTTTTTTATGAATAAATAAATATGACGAAAAAAATGGCAATTTTTTCTGTTTGACGTTCCCGGTTCTCGCCAATAATAGGAAAGTTGTTGTAATCTCCGACGTTTGGTAGATTTACATTATATAAAGATATTCCATTATGATAAAATGAAAAAAATAAATTTTTATAAACAAATTATTTATTAAAAATGAGTTTTCTATCATTTTCAATGATTTAACGTTTTTTTAAGTTATATTGCAAAAAATTTGAATGGAAACAATATTTTAACAAACAAAATTTCTCTTCAGACTATTCTTGTTAACATTACAATTTAATCAACTGAATAAACAAATAATTTAATAAACAAATTCATTATTTAGGCATTTGTCGTAAAAAGATTTTTTCCATGTCAATTTCTTTAAATTAGGATCCGCATGATAATTTCAGAAATTTTATAATTTCTTTATGAACTTAATGATTGACTTAAGCAAATTTAATAAACAAATGCATTATTTGAACATTTATCGACGGAAATTTTTGTTTTCAATTCAAGTCCTTTTAATTGGGAATTTTACGATGATTTCAGTGACATTAATAATTAGTTGAATAATTTTCTGTTTTTGTGAAACAAATGTAATTAAAAATGCATTATGCGGGCATTTGTCAAAGTAAAAACTAGTTTTTTCAAAGTCATTTCTTTTAATTTCCGAAAATTTTTGTTCATTTAGTACTAACAATTTGCCAACACACGAGGGTTGGAATACAAGGAATGATTGAAAAATACATGTGATAATTGTTATAAATAGATTCTATAAAATATAAAAAGTCGGGACACTCTCGAGTCTGACAAATATTAAATGTATTGTTCAATCATTCGTAGCATTGAAACCCTCTTTTGTTAACAAACTGTAAGTACTGAATGGAAAAAAGAACTTTTTCTTAAATTAAAAGGCCTGCCTTTGAAAAAAACGAGTTTTTACGTTGACAAATGCCCAAATAATGCATTCGTTTATTGAATATGTTTAAAAAATCATCACAGAAAAAACTAAAAATAAAGTTTACATTCATTCCTGGTAAAAGATTCGTCGCCTTATAATCACACATTTTTTATTCGCGATGTAGCTAGAATTGCGATGCCAGCGCTGTCTGTCGCCGTTTAATTTTATTAAATTTGAGAGAACTGGGGATTCCCATATGTCAGTTAATCAGTTGCTTTTTGCGCTTTTCGCTGAATGGTATTAAATAACTTCTAATTCCTCTACAATAATCTAATTTATTTCAGACAAGATATATCAGTAAGGACAACATTTTTTCCCGTATTTTCTGTTTGCTGATTCTATATGTTTTACCGAAATTTGTTCACTTCATCGTGATGCAGTAGACTACCCAGTGGGCACAAAATTTGGCGACGTCTTTACGACATCGTTACGACATCTTTAAGATATCTTTACGACATCCTACTAGGCAGTCTGATAAGTCCCTGAAAAATGAAACACGGAGACGTTTTTTGGCCAAAGTCGGTTTTATATTTCAACCTACTCTCCTTTTAGGTCGATACAGCGAGCCCAACGATTTTCTAACTTTTTGATACCGTCCGAAAAGTACTCGATTGGAAGGTCTCCAAAATACGCCTCAGTTTCAGCTATGAGCTCCTAATTTGAGTATAAACGCTTTCCGGTGAGCCATCTCTTCAGGTTATGGAACAAGTAATAGTCGCTGGGGGCCAGGTCTGGTGAATACGGTGGCTGAGGAACCAATTCGAAGCCAATTTCATGCAATTTTGCTTGTGCAACTAAGCATGAATGAACAGGCGCATTGTCGTGATGATAAAGCGGTTTTTCTTTCTTAAAATGCGGTCGTTTTTGGGCGATTTCGATTTTCAATCGGTCCAATAATGATGAATAGTATGCTCCGGTTATGGTTTTACCTTTTTCAAGATAGTCCACGAGTATTATGCCATGTGCATCCCAAAATACGGAGGCCATAACCTTTCCAACCCTTTGTTGCGTTTTTAGAAGCTTCGGAGCACTTTGGCCCGGTGGAACCCACTGTTTTTCCTGTTGCGTTGACTCGGGAGTGTAGTAGTGGATCCAGGTTTCATCCATGGTTATGAATCGGCGCAAAAACTCGGTCGGCTTACGCGAAAATAATGCCAAAT
>NC_046657.1:58390708-58394009 GCF_010883055.1 Belonocnema kinseyi
GTAACTTGTAAATGCGTAAACATAAATGGCTGAAGTTTTGACAGGCGTCATTTGAAGGATCAAGCTCGACGAAAATGGTTCACATGAGTGAATACTAATGCCTAGTATGTCCATGTCGTTTCAGTTTGTTCGCGATATCGTAAAGACATAGTCAGATGATGTGACTTATTTACGATATCGAAAAATCACCTTAACGACATGGACATAGAATATCGTAAAATTGCCGTAAAGCTGTCGTAACGATGTCGTAAAGTTTCGCCAAACATTGTGCCCACTAGGGAGATCAGAATTATTTTCCTAACCTTAGTTAAATTTTCGCCGAAATAAGCATAATTTTTAACCGTTTGCCAGCCTTGCCTGCAAAAATTCTAACTTTTGTTTTTTCTGTGTTATTTTAAATCTGCTGTCTCGATTTATAGTTCGCATTCACTCATACTTTGCTGTTTTTCCATTGCTACTAAGGATGCCGTAGCAGATGAAGCTTTTATTCCAACCTGGGATAAACTTTCGCCAAATAGCACGTAAACTTTAACAGCGGAAAATTTCACATGCAACAAAATTTAACTTCACTTTTTTTGTGATAAAATTCATGTACTAATTATGAATTTTGATGAAATATCATGAAATTCTCAATTAAAAGGACTGACATCGAACAAAACGAGATTTTGTCAACAGATGCCCGAAGAATAAACTTGTTTAATAAATTTTTTTAAAATTGATTAAATGGTGGTAGATGTTGCTAAAATTATCATGAAGTTCCCAATTAAAAGGACTGAAATTGCAAAAAACTAATTTTTCCGTCGATAAGTGATCGAATAATGCATTTGTTTATTACCTTTGTTTGCTAAAATCATTATATTCATCAACAAATTATTATTATGCATCCTAACGGTAGGATGCACAGTGTGGTGAATTAGAAAATTGGGGTTCAAAATGATCCAGAGCCTACAATTTTCATCCGATTCCATCTTTTTTCTAATCAAAGCTAAATAAATTCTGACAAGTTTTGTCGGGGGCAAATTTGCTGGAAAGGCTCTGTTTGTTTGTTGTTTAAGTTGCAAAATGCCAAAAAACCATAATTTTTCATATGTGTGCTGCCTATTCTGTAGCATCAATTGATTTTACCTCAAAAAAATTGTTATAAATAAATTTATGAACAAAACACTAAAGTATAATTTTTTTGATTTTTATAAACAAATTTCTTAACAAATTTAATAAATAAGCGCCCCTGTATACATAAAATGCAATTTTTCTGCGCAATCATTTGTATAAATGTTGATTTTATCCCTAAATCAATATTCTAAAGGAGTAAACTGACGTTTGACAATATTTTTTATTTTTATTAATAATTCTAGACAACAAATGCATTTAATAGACGCTTTCCAATAATAAAAATATCCTTCTTGCTGAAATGTTGATTTTATTTTTAAAAATGAAACTTCTACAGAATATACTTACATCCAACAACATTTTTCATTGTTATAAACAATCCAGATCAATCAATTCTTAAAATAATTTAATCGTATAGAAGAAATCTGTTTTTGGTTTCAATAAATAACGTTACTTTGAAATAAGGAACCGAATCGTAAAACTTCTAGACTCAACATCCACCACATATACTAGTTTCCATATCTATTATCTCCAATTCTAGCGGTACCATCGAAAAAATTAAGATGCTCTCATCAGATTTACTAGGATCCGTGAAAGACTCGTTGTATCGATTATGCCCAGATTTTTAGCTTTCGCTTGCATACGAATAAATTCATACTAGTTTTCACTCAATTTTGGGTCCTTAATCAATGCCTCATCATGATTGTAGCGTCTAATTTCTCCTACTTCTGAATATGGTAGTTCGTAAGGCAATTCATCGTGTTTATCATCATTTGAAAAAATCTTACTCATGTCATTAGCGATTTTGTAATTTTACCAGAAGATCGCAAAATACTCAGGAATGCACTCTATATTTCAGAGTCAGAATAACATTTCCGAGTTTTGAGCAGTTTTCGTCTCTTAGTTAATTTTGAGCTATTCTCGCAATCATCTGAAGGTCTTCTCCTGGAACGAACTCCACCGAATTGAACAGAGAAATCTGAAAGCAGCCATTCCGCATTTCAGACCTTAAATTTTGTTATTTTATAAGAAGCCTTTCTCCACTTTTGTCCAAATGTGGACACGAAATAAGATAACTTATCTTCGATTGCTTTCAGACATTCGTCTTTGATATCGTAATTGGCTTTATTATAGATCAAAAGTACTTTTTGAGTAGAATTATTAATAAAAATGAAAAATATTGTCAAACGTCAGTTTCCGCAATCAGAATAATAATTTAGGAATAAAATGAACAATTATGCAAAAAATTGATTTTTTCTATCAAAGAGTGACCGTTTAATTCATCTGTTAATCAGTATTACTTATAATAATGGTACATATTTTGATTGTCCATTTCTGACATGGAATTTTCATTTTTGAAGACAAACCCAATCACTCCATCTCGCGGGGAAAAAAGTGATGAAAAGAACTTCCAGGCTTCAATGTACTGCAATAATCGATTTTGTTCATGAATTTGTTTATAAAAATTGAACAGATTGCACGAACTTTATCTAAGTTATGAGGATTTGTGAATCGATTGTGAATCTATCAGTTTTTCAACTTTTTGAGGTAAAATCAATGAATGCTACATAACAGACAGCTCAAATATAAAAAATTATGGTTATTTGGCATTTTGCAACTTGAATAAAAAACAAGCAAAGCCTTTCTAGCAAAATCACCCTCGACAAAACTTTTCAGAATTTTATTAGCTTTAATTTTAAAAAGATGGAATCTGATGAAAATTGTAGGCTCTGGATCATTTTGAACTCCAATTTTCTAATTCGCCTTACTCTGCGACACCTCGATTTGTTTATTAAATTTGTTTAGAATATCAACAAAAATAGTCAGGAGAAATTTTTTTCATTAAAATATTTTTTTCATTCAAATTTTCTGCAATATAACTTTTAAAAAAACGTTAAATTATTGAAAATTATGAAAAAAAACATTTTTACAAATAATTTTTTTATAAAAATTTGGTTTGTTTATTGTATCATATGTGAATATCTTTATATAATGTGAATCTACGGAACGTCGGCGATTACATCAATTTTCCTATTATTGGCGAGCACTGGGAACGTCAAACAGAAAGGATTATCAATTTTTTCCTCATACTAATTCGTTTATGAAAAAATGGAAAAACTAAATTAAAAATCAGGCTCGACAACTTTGTAATTTTATTAGCTTTAAAAAAAATCCAGACCGGTCTACAGGT
>NC_046657.1:58394019-58401562 GCF_010883055.1 Belonocnema kinseyi
CACGTGTACAAGATACACGCAAACCAGCTGCTGTTTCAGGCCCTTAAGACAAAGCTTCACAACTAATATCCATTCCAGATCCTATAACGCATACAGTTGCTGGAAGCAAAGATTTCGCAACAGAGGACCTGGTTCTTGACGTAAACACCCATTAACCTCGTTAAGAACGTCCAAACCTTTCAACATCTGGAAGTGTACCAAAACACCCAGTGGCACTCAGCCTCACTCAAAAACCTACTACCATTAGCAATATGGCTTCTTTTCTAATTAAACCAGGACCGTCAACTTAGGACGGATAATATTCTCATCCAGCTGAGAATTCTCCGCCTTCTTAAGGCGCCTATAATGAATTCTCGTTTCAGCTATGATATGACAGTTAACTCCCACCAGAAGGACCCGCGCAACTGCCCTTCATGATTTACGGCACTCTTACAACGAACGCAACATCCGGCTTTCAGTTACCGCTTCTGATGATAACAGCACAGCCTTCTCCCTTAATCTCAGGGTCGGCTATGTTAAGCCTTATCTGAGCCTTTAATGCACCAGCCCCAGCTGGACCAGGATACGCGGGCAAGGATCAGGAAAATCCCAAGAAATTTTTAGCTAACTGCGGAAATTATTTCATTTAGTCACATATCGATCAGAAACAGTGAACCCGGATGATCAACAAGGGCCATAAGGGAGAGGCACACACATGATGGGCAACATTTAAAGGCTATACTTGAGCCCCCCCCCCCCCCATTCTGTGGGTCAAAAAATAGATTTTTTTTAATTGTCTTATTGGAACCTATAACTCTTTAAGAATATTCCCTGAAAATTGTAAGCCCAAATTCGAAATACTCTTAGAGTTCTTGCCGTTGCGTAGTAGACGCATCAGACGGAGGCGAAAGCGCGCTCGCCACATGAGCTCGACGCGCAGGTACGCGGTTTGAAGGTAGGTAGGTGTTATACACGAAAAATTGCTTCTCAAAACTTAAACGCATTTTTCTCAAAAAAGTGTTTTTACAATTGGCATACGATTCATACGATTCTATGCATCAATAGCTATGACTTAGACTATTATGAAGAAGATTAATAAAATAAATCAAGAGTTTGCAGTTACAGTTACTGCAATAAACATGTTTTTAATTATTAAAGAAATATATGTATGCCTGTAGCGAACAATAATTTCCATTTAATAACACCGGTATTTTCCTCAGGTTTTCGTATATAATGATATACAAATCCTGATTTTTATCAAATTATTTCCTGATGGTCTGCGATTAAGGGTGTAGTCTAGTTGGTAGGCTAAAAAATAGGCCATTTTTTCGTATTTTTTTGAGCAAGCTATGGAAGATATGGATTCTTTAACAGAAGTACTTTTTATTTAAACCAGGCATATATCTTTTGTTGATCTAAGAAAATGAATTCTTTGACTGTATTTTCTTGATTCAAAAACATATTCCTTACATATAAGAAAATGATTTCCTGAATTCAAAAGTTCTAGATTCGTTGAAATGCGATTAGTCGTTCAAAGAAATATATATTTGATGTAAAGTGTTCGATTCTTTGCACTGATTCGGAACACATTTGAATAAATTATTTTTCCGTACTTGAATCAAGAATTTAGGTATATTTAAATCGAGAAAATAATAACTTAATTCAAAATAATAATAATTAAATTACAGTATATATTTTTTTTGTCACGAACAATTCATGCGTTTATAGCAATGGAGCATTTATTTAGATGAACAAGGTATTGGGTTTAAATAAATTGTTATTTATTCAGTGGTGGAAAATATTCCATTTGCTTACCAGAATTAAATTTTTCATACCAAATAAATGTTTATTTCAACGAAGTAATAATTTTTTTAAATCAAAGATTGAATAATTTGGCGTTATTTGTTTCAATTGAATACTTCTTTAAATTAAAGAAATATATTGTTAAATTGAATATCCATGTTTTTGATTTTCAGAAATATTTCTTTGGTATTTATGGTAAGGTTTAGATACAGTTTTCCGCCTTACAATTCCCATGTTGAGGTAGTGCCGTGGTTGACGCTGTGGACTTTACAGCCGATGGACCTAAGTTCAATTCCTGCTGAGGTGCATTTTTCATCGAATTTTTCTGTTTTAGGTTCATCAAGATTTTAAATTATGTGATTTTTTAAAATTAAATATGTTTATTGATAATAATGGTAATTATTATTTAGGCTAAAAGAATCCAGTTGTTTATTTTGAAAACTATGTACTACAATTGAATACAATTGTAGTCAGAGCGGGGTCTGGGCCTCTCGAAATTTTGAAGCGAACCGTCTGAAGTAAACGGACACAAGCACATCAATTAAAGTGTGTAAGGGAACTGTTAGGGAGAGTTTCATTTATAATTTCTTTAATTTTATTTTAGAAACTCTGTTATAATTTGATTTTAAAACAACTGGTTGAGAACACCGGCTTCGCACGCCATGCGCCTGAAAAAGAGAGAAGAGAGAGAGAGTAGAGATAGAGAGAGGAGGAAGAGAGCGCGCGCTGGAGGAAAAGAGAGACGATGGCGTACGTGCCTGGCTCGACGCAGATGTTTCCCTCTGGAATGTAAACACCGATGACGCACGTGTTGACAAACTGTCGGAGCCAGGCCAAGGAAATTTTTAAGCAATTAAGAGGATCAATTACTCACTTGAGTGAGCAAACTTCTCATTTAGAGAATCCGTAAAATCAGCATTAGGTCACGTAAGACCTTCACTCATAATTGTCCCTTTCAGAAATATTTTGTGTGGAGGTAGAGTACCCCAGTGTTTCGATTTCATGGTTCTCAATCTATGTTCCTTTAACATACAATTGAGGTATTCCTTCACTGTGAAATTTTCTTCTACCGCTATTCAAATAACTTAGTTTTTTATAAATAAAAATTAAATTATTAATACGGTCATAATACAATAAAACAAAGGATTCTAATGTTCAACGAATCGTTATGTATTTGTCAAAATATTCCTTACGTTTCGACATTATTGCAGGTCTTCTTCAGAGTAAATTATCACCTAAGTTAATTTTTTTTAATTACTTTAAAATTGTTTATACATTTTTAAAAACTATCTAACAATAATAATTTTTTTATTACTTGTTGTGAAAATGCTATCCATAATAAATTTCAAATTCTGATTGCGTCACTTTATTAAATTTTGGAGTGAAACATTTTAGTTTGATTCTTTAAACAAATTGTGGTTTAATCTTTGTATTAGAAAGTAGTCATTTATAGAAATTACTGTTGAAATGACATTGAAATCTCAGAAATCGTACTGGGGTCTCAAATTTGTGAAAACTAAATTTTTTAAACTGACAATATGTTTTGTTTTGGGCGAACGTTCAACTACACAGTACGCTAGAGATAAAGCTAGTTTGAAATGCGTGAAACATAAGGCTGATATTAAAATGCCATGACAAATGAAAAACCGCGAAATTAAAATTTTGACCATTCTAAATTTATATTTATTTAAATTAAAAAAAAACTCTTCTTTATATAATGATTTAGTAAATTTTTTTGTTATTTAACATTTCGGCTTTTATATCAATAGAAATTTTGATGTATTTATTAATAAAAGTGGATTCAATTAATCTTCTTTCATGTGTATTAATTTCTTTCGCAAAAATTTCAATATTATTAATTTTAAAATCAAAATGATGATTTTTTTGCAGCGCATGTTGTGATGAACCTGAATTTTGATTTCCAAGTTCACAATCTCTTATGTTCATTTATACGAGGTTTTGGTCTCCTTCCAGTTTCTCTTTATTAACTTCATCTTTATTTAAAATAAATAAAATTTATTTAGTGTGCGTTGATTAGTAAAATACACATGTATATTATATTTTTTTAGTCAACATCTAAGACGTTCTGAGAGATTTTCGATACATGGTAAAGTTTAAGGAACTCAAATTTTTTCTACAAATTCTGCACAATCTTGTAAAATAAAAAAATGAATTTCTCAGAAAAATTTCCAGATTTTCCGAAGTCTTTATCAAGTACAGAATTATCTCGGCCTTAAATTTATGCATTTCTTAGATTACTACGAACTTTTTAAAATATTGTAAGAAATTATGGAAGAATTATTTCATGCTGAGATTTTCACTATGACTATGCCATTATACGTGTGTACAAAAAAAGGTTATTTTGTAGAAATATAGTGTATAAAAAGTATATACAAATTGAGATTATTGACATATTTTCTTACCTATGAAAGACAGAAGTTCTTTGTTCAATCTTGGTCTGTGATTTCTTCGTCACTGAAATAATCTTCACGAACGTTGATAATGAGCCGTTTCATTTCCATTATCATATCCATTCTTTGATCAGTACCTCTGAACTCATGTTCTATTTTTTCGACGTGTTTTACGTAGTTTTCCCAGAGTGTTAGAGGTACGGCATTCACGACAGCTTCAAAAAAATTGCAGACGTCGCATATTTTGAAAGTTTTATTCTGCTCAGCAACCTTTTTTCACGCATGCCCATACACATTCTATGGCATTGAACTCACAGTTTGCGACAGGCAATGAGAACAGTCGAACATTATTTCCTCTTACATCTTGAGTTATTTTTTCCAGCAAGTATCATTTCTATAATTTGTATGGCAAGCAGAGTTCTAGGACATATGATTTTTTTAAATGATCAAATGATTCAGTGTATACTATGGAAGCGATATATTTCTTTTTACCATCCACTGAATGATGTCGGCTTTGCGTCAACTTGATGTAGGATTGCGACGTGCAGGATCGATCATAGTATGGTAGGGTGCTTGATCGATCACAATTACAGATTTAGATGGTAGTATGTAAACCATACAAAAATCCATTTCGGCTGCCAAAGTGGAGATTGATAACTCTTTTGCCAGCACCGTAAGAAACAAGAAAACCTCCTCGATAGCCACCTACTGATTATACGAAAGAGCAGTACACATCAAAATTGTCATAAAAGTTGTCGTATATTTTTTTCAGTCGGCCATGTTGACGGTGATGATTAGCACCACACGATTTTGCTAGTATGCCGCTCTTTTTCCAACTATCGAAGAACTCTTCATAAGAACCGAACGATTCTCCATTTTTTTATATTTGAAATTCAGGCGTTTCAGCATTTTCCTCATTGTGAAATAATTAACTTGTAAAAAATGAGACAGACTTTATTGCAGGTGCTGCAAAAGTTTTCCAATATTTGGATAATCTTTTTTCATTACATGTCAAATATCGAGCGCCGTAAAATACCTGCTAAATTCTAATCAAATTCAATGGAGTTTCTTCCAGCTTTATGATTTCGTGATTCCATTAACTGGCAGAAATACTCCTTCTATACTGCACTTACTCGAACGACATTAACTATAAGTTTTTTTCATTTATAGAAAATGGAGTTTTCACTTCAGAGTCCGTACCGCTCACAGAACTTGAGTTTCGGCTACGCTCTCCAATCTTTTTGCCATCAAATATTTGCTAAAGTCTTGACTGCATTTACTGCCGCTGTTATTGTTTATAGAACTGCAGTGTTCGCAATCCACAGAGATACTATTTTCACCACTGGAGAAAATATCATTATCGCAATTAGAAAAATCCATATTTTCACTTTCGCCACTAACAGTTGCACAATAGTTTCTATCTTGTCTTTTGCCAGTCATATATCGAGAATTTGAGCACGTCCATTGTCAGTATTATCACTGAAAAGCAAATGAATAGTTTGACCTTCCGAATCTGTGCGGAAAAGAGACGCAAAAATATGAAGAGGCAAGAGCTGTTCAAGCAACATAGGTGTATAAATTTTTCATAAACTCTTGTTATAGAAATATATTGAAAATGAAAAAATTACTTTTTGAAAAAATGAAACAAAGCACAATAACCTTTTATTCAACAAGCTATTTCTCTTAAATTATATCTTCAACATTGTTCTGATCTACTCTACTCTAGGATGCGTATTTCCATACAAATCGTAACAATAATATCAAAATTAACCAAATTAAGTTCATGGAAAAACGACGCAAGTTGAAATTGAATGCTTGTATCAGACCGAAGGACTTAAATGAATAGAATACAGTTTCTATAAAGTGGAAAAAACTAATATTTTTAATTTGCTTCATACGAAAAAATTCATTAAACAAATAAAAAATGTAACTGTGTTGTTCACTAAAAATAATTTTTTCAACTGCGAAGTTCATTTTATTTAAACTATTTTGCCATTAATAAAGTAAACAATCGAAGAACGATGTACAGTCGCACATTAAATCTTACAGGGTCGTTCTTCTGACCCCCGCCTCCCGCCTCGCACTCTGGAAGAGTCTCGGTGGCCCATGCGGTGAACACTAGCCTAGCAAGGGAGTTGTTCATCTCCAGAGAGTCGTGGGACCGGTACCTCTAGAGAAAAAGGTTTTCTCTAAGTACTTAAGGCTGTTGCTCTTGGTGGTTCAGAACCCACCTTAAACTGTAGGTCCCCTTTCCACCACTAAGTAAGTGTGTGGAGGGTGTGTAAAGGAATAGAGAAGGTGTAAGAAAAATGTAAACCCTTAGGGGACACATTAGAAGCTTCCATTCCAATACAAAAATATAATAAAAATAACTAAAAAATTTCACAGAAAATCGTAAAATATAAAAATTCTGTCATCAGATTCTGTAAGAGTACCCTCAAAAATGGTAGGGTATGAATTTTCATTAAAAAATTTCAAAGTTATTATAGTTAAACACACAATCAAATTCGACACTCCAAAACATGTCACTCTGAACGTTTATCCTCATTTATATTTTCAAATTACTAAAAATGTTGAAACCTATTTGAATTTTACTGAAATTCTTTAAAATTACTTAAGATCTCTTAAATTGAACAAAAATATCTTGAACACTTTTAAATATTTGGAAATTCCGTCGACTTACGCGTTCAATTCCCGTCTTGCACTCTGGAAGAGCTTTGTCAGCCCATGCGGTGTACACTGGCCTAGCAAGGGGAACAACAATGACAACACCAAACATAGTTGTAGTAAGTGCGGTTCAAAACAACAGAACGCTCAGGGCTCCCGACAATGGGTCGGCCAACAGTGCCGACCAATCTAGAGCTGGGGGAGTCAATGAAAATGGATTCAATGCGATGGATCGGCGGGATCTCGTGACCTTTGGGGGGACGGAGCAACTGAATCACGACTTGCTAGAGTGCTACGATGCGAGTGTGGCCCGTAAACGAGGATACATGGCACAGATGCATGCTCTGTGATGCGAGAAACACCCTGAGCTATCTCACTTTTCGCAGAAACGTCTTCGAAACCATGCTGAACTACTCCGTAAAAGGGGCTATGTAAGCGGAACGCCTACTTTACCACAGCTAGAACAAGCCGGCAACAAAGAAAGAGAGGCGACACTAAGACCAACCGCGGGCAGGCATCCAATAGATGAAGAGCGATGCTTTACGACCCGGAGAAACATCAACACCAAAGTTTCTCTGAAACCTAAGATCTGGCTGAAATGGATGACGAGCTTCGTGGACATTTTTCCGGTGAATCCGACCTCTGGGCTATCAATTATTGTGTGTATAATGCAGCGAGAGCTT
>NC_046657.1:58401662-58415273 GCF_010883055.1 Belonocnema kinseyi
TCGAGAATGGGAAGTGCCGTATATACTGGAACTTTATATTCTCGACAATTGTTTCTGTTGCTCACTCGAGGCCTGACATGGTTCTTCTTGACTTTGAGAAGCAAAAAATGTTCGTTATCGAATTTTCGGCACCAACTGACAAAAACATCATAGCCAAGGAGAATGAAAAGAAAGAGAGATATCGAGACCTTATAAGGGAGTTCCAACGATTGTATCCGGAATATTCTGTTAAACTGATCGTCCTTATCATCGGCGCTCTTGGAGGTGCCAAGCTTTCACTTGCTAATAGCCTAAAAAGCATCCCTGCGTGTCAATAATATGCTAGAACACTTGCGGGAAAAATGCAGAAGGCGGTTGTCCTTGGGTCACTCCGTGTTCTTAGAGTGCACGAAACTTTTGCTGGATCGTCGTATTGATTCCTTTACAGACTGTAATCACCTATCTCACGGTTGTGAGACGTGGTTGTGGCTGAAATTTTACCGCGGAAAATTGAAAATTTATAAAAGCGTCACTATGGAGTATCAAATTTAACCTTTAGAGGACGGGGGTAGTCGAAACATCGACCACCTAATGCACACTAACTATTTGATGTTTTCGGGCAAAATTAGATGCGTTGAATAAGGGGAAAATAGTGAAAAACATCCTGGAGACTTTTTGACCCTGATAATCGTCATTCGAAGGTCAAAAAAATTTTTTCAGGCTAAAAACTCGGTTCATACATTTATCTAGATGCGTTCAGTACGAAAATATTCATTAGCGCACAGATCATATCCATGACCTCTTCATAACAAAATGTCTTGAAAATTTCATTGGGAGAACTTTCATCATCTAATCCAGTATTGGGCAACACACCATCATTTTCATCAACGAAGGAATGTATGAGAGCATTGAAATAACATAGCAACAAATAAATACATGTATCATTTGACCTTGAAATCTCGATTTTCAAGGTCACGCCTGCGTTCAGGATTTTTTGCAATATTTTTTTCTTACTCCGCGCCTCGAAAAACATGGGTATGCCAACCATAACGCTAAGTTTTAAAAAATGACCTTGAGATAGTGATTTTCAAGGTCAAGGGTGCCTTCAGGATTTCGTTCACTATTTTTTTCGTACTCAGCGCATCAAAAAATATGGGCATACCAAACTATAACGTTGAAATATCACAAAAAGTTTTTTTTATATTGGCCTTTACGTTGCGGTCGGGGATAGTCGATATATCTTCCACCTGTCAGGTCAGGGACTTGAAATGAGTTTTCTGTTGAAATTATGCATAAATTTTTGGTCAAATGAAAACTCGATTTGAACGGAAATTTTCACGTCCCCTAAAAGTTAAACATTTAATAGTATTCACTATGTTTAGGAACAAATAGTTTCAACTATTTTAAATATTTAAATTACGAGTCAATTGTTAATAATGAGTGATTCAATTGAATATTTCAACAGCAACAAAATGGACTTTGATCAAATAAAAATAGATTTCGTCATAAACAATTTTTGCATGAGAGTAACAAATTTTGCATTTTAAACGTTTCCGCTCTGTTGACAGTAGCTCGAAACCTAACCTGAGTGCACATGGGCATAACCCTGGTCATATCCTGAAATATAAAAAGTGCGCGGAATTAACGAGTTTCAAAATCTTCAGCGTCTATTTGACAGTCCATCCGACGACTAATGAAGGCACACTCGCCAAGTTTCCGAGCATTTTAGTCATCGCACACATTGTGACGTCACTGTTCCAGGTAATGCGGCTTTTCTTTGGGTAGTCCATCGCTGACTAACGTGACTGAGTTTAGAAGGCAACGTTAGTGTGGTCATCGCACACATTGTGACGTCACTGTTCCAGGTAATGCGGCTTTTCTTTGGGTAGTCCATCGCTGACTAACGTGACTGAGTTTAGAAGGCAACGTTAGTGTAGTTAGCCGTGATTTGCGTGGCGTCGCGCCTCTGTGACGTGGCATTCAGAAGATGATAAAAGATGGCGTCCGTAAGAATCTGTTGAGCGGTCATTATTTCAGGGTATGCTAGGAACCTTTGTCAATCCTCCGATGTGTCAGTATTCAGCCCTGGCTGCCATATAGTTGTGAACGGTGTGAGTATTGTGAGGTCACGCCTTGGCTCTGACGACTTATCCCTGGCTTCCGTAGTATGAGAAAATGTAAAATATAAGTAAGGCGTTCATCTGCTGTTTAGGCAAGTGTATCATTAATATTATTTTACATTAAGAAATACTGATCATTTGATAAGTAAATATTAAATGGATTCAATTTTTATCACACTCTACGTCAGCAAAGGTTAATTGTAAAAGTATTATCAAACTTTGTTTGCTATTAATCTTTTAAAACATAATACATGTTTTAAAAAATGTAAAGGGTGGCCAGGAAGTCTAGAAACGCCTAAATAACTGTCCAGATGTTACATTCAAATGAGTCAAAGTTAACTTTTGAGTAAGTATCAACGAGAAATTAAATGGTAACCTTCAATTTGAACATGAACTTGACCTTTAAGATCTGCTTAAGTTTCACTTTGTGTGCTTTATGTAAACACCTCTATTTTTGACATAGGCAATTGGAAAAGCGAGAAATTTTACATTTAAATATGTTCTCAGTTCATATGTCAGATGTAATTTTGCCGATCTGCAGAAGGTAATTCAAACTTAAGCAAGGCCCGGCTTGGGTCAACGGGATAGTTTTGTTGTATTCGTCAGCTTAGGGTATTTTTAAACTAACTTGCAACGAAAAATCCAGTGGTGACCTTCAATTTGTCCTTAAGCATGACCTTTAAAGTAATTAACTCAAACCGGGTAACCATTTGATTTTTCGTTAGAAATTACTTTAAGAATGACCTTGACCAGACGAAATACAGAGCCGTCCCGTTAAACCAAGCCAGACCTTGCTTAAGTTAAAATGACCTTGAGATGACCTGCAAAGTCACACCTGGCTTATGACATGAGTACATCTTTAAAATTAAAATTTTCCGCTCTTTCGATAGCTGATGACAAAAATAGTGGTTCCCATTTAAAAACACAAAGTTAACCTTGAAATAACCTTTTATTTCAAATTGAAGTAGACAATTGGATTTCTCGTTGGAAGTTACTCGAAGAATGTTCTTGACCCATTTAAATAATATTTTATGTAGACAGTTATTTAGGTGTTTCCAGACTTTTTGAACACCCCTATATGACTTTTACGGTCCAAAAAAAGTTTTTGACAAAACTGAAACGATTATATAAATTGTGAAATCAATTTTAACGAATTTCATGACATAATATTTCTCCTTTATACTAATGTTTGATTTACCAATATCTCGAAATGATCATCTGGATTGCTATTATGGTATACAACATAGCGGCTGCAACACATACATATATTTGAATAAAATACCGTAATAAATATTAATACCGCTGTAACTAAATTCCATAAAAATATTGTAATCCGTTTTTGCTCCGCTGGAATAAGATGAAGATCGTTTATACTCTAGTCTTCACTTTGGTGACCATCTTTAATTCTATTGGTAAATATAATAATTATCGTCCACCTTGTTGCACGAGGTTGCAAGTCATTAAATTATGTAACTTTTTTATTATCTGATTTTTTTCTCTAAAGTAAAATTATTGTCCTTGTGTCCTAAGATTCCGAAAACGATTTTGTATCGTCTATTAATGGTACGGGATTTTTATGTCTCCCGGAACGTTAATACAGTCGTTCAAATCTCCCCACTTCCTCTAGCAATCCACCACTCACATCTCCTAGAAACGGTTAAAAACAGCCCTTAGGAACTTCTATAATGTCCCCTAGCAGTGGCCAATAAAAACTTTTAGCATTGGTCCAAAATAACCGTTTTCACCTGGATTAAGGGTGGTATCCAAAAATTGGTGTGATTCTGTGTTACTGGGAGGGTGTAAAAATGAGGGTGTTCTGAGAAAAAGGTACGATGAACGGAAACGTCGATTCTGCCCGGAGTTAAGTAAGCCGGTAAACTGATCCGAAAGATATCAGAACAATTTCGAAACTTGCACACAATTTAGAACCTGCAAGAGTGCGCGATAGTACTTTTGTAGCCATAAATAAATGTGATGCGATCTGAAAAAAGATCCGTAAGCATCTTAGCACAGATTTCACATGTGAAGCCAGAGAATTGGCGACGATTTGACAGGAAGTACTCCGAACACTCAATAAACAAGTCTTTTTTTTATATCTGAGATGGCATCCGCAATTCTTCTGACTTCACCAATTCAAAGCGCTAGCTCTGATTGATATGAAAAGCTCATAAGTACAAAAGGAAGTTTTGGACGCTTCATAGAATATACTTTAAAAAATGTAATACTGTATTTAATCTTGCAGAATTAGGTTCACAGTCCGACTGTAACCTTGATGGCGATCGTAGTTGTGGTATTTTTCGTTGCGGATCCTCTCATTCTCCTGAAGGGCATCATTCTCCTGCCAGATTTTCTCTTATTGAAGAGCCTTATCATCGTGACAGGTCCAGGTCTCCTTCTACCAGGCCTTCTTCTAATGTGAATCCTATTATATCTCCACATGAACAACTTGATCTAATTCGGCTTATTCCCTACAATAATCTGAATCGATCATTTGACCTTCGAAGATACACTTTTCCTGCGCATAACCCACACAAATTGAGAGTGAAAACAAATAAATACGAGCCTGTGCCAACAACAGAACAAATTGTGTTATCAACATTCGATGGTTACGCTCTTGCAATATTGGAGCAAGGCACCTTCTTTGCTGGAATATATAATGGTTGTGGGCAACGGAAGAAAATAAACATGATTAGAGGCTCGGCTAAACCAATGAACAGAGAAGAAATCAAAGACAGTCCAGTTGGTAGGCACATTCCAATCTCAAGGAAATACAGAATAGAGCGCGCGGCTCTGGATTCAAATCAGTAAAAGTTCCACGTTTCTAATCACTTATTTCGTTTTTCACTGATTCATCAGAAAAATTTAAAAATATATCACTGATTCATGAAATGTAAAGAGTGTAAATTACAATGCTCCACTTACCTTTACTTTAATTTCATTCTTTATAGACTTGACAAAGTAAAATGTTTGATAATTCGCGTCTAAGAAAATTCCCTGGCGGACCGAAGAAACCGGAAGGAGCCTCTATAAAGTACTCTTAAAGATCCCACTGAGTCGTCCTTCGTTTTCTTTTTAAGAAAATGAAAAAAAAACAGCAAGATAAACTTTTAAATTTTTGAAATTTGGATTCTACCTTAAAATTTGCATTAGAAACTCACGGAGAAATCGCAATACTTTTTCTTGCAGCGTTAAAAACTTTAAAAAATAAACTACCTGTCATTTAGATGGGCTGCAGGCGGCTTTAAGTGTATCTTCTTTTAATAGCAATTAATAAGCGCTTCGTCGGCAACTTTAAGAATTTTGTCTGGATGCTAGCACCACGCACTGCAAACTTCAGACAACAACGCTGCGATTCCTGTGAATGAGAATTATATTATTAAACTTGGCGCACAACATACTACTTGAGCTATTATGAATGCGCTTGAAGTTTTTAAGGTTACTTTGTAGAGGCTCCTTTCGATTCCTTCGATCCGCCAGAGTTTTCAATCGATCAAATAAGTTGCTTTCTGGAGCAGACATGATATCATATTTATTTTCTTAAATTCTTCTTTTTAAGTTATCGGGTTTTTACGAATGTGCACTATTTCATTCTCGAAAGTTTTTCAGGGGAGGGGGGCTTACACTGTAGGTCGAAAATCTTTTTTGGACCACCCTAATACTTATATAAAACGCATAAAATATGTCACTGAAAACTCCTTCTGAGTGAAACATATCAACCTCTCGTAACTGATAATTTCCTGAAAGTATGAAAACAAGTTCAAACGACATAAAGATGATTCTGACCTTTAGATTAACTAATTTCTTGTTCTTTTTAGCGAGTCTGAACCTATCACAAACCTGTTCAACCTTGTCTCTCTTATTCTCTTTTCCCCCGCTGCCTTCCATTTCACCATTTCGTTTTTTGAACCATCTCCTATACCTTACTTCCTCGTGCATCATTTTCGCTGTATGCATATGCAGTTCATTCGTCATAAAATACCTTTCCATTTCAACCTCCATCTTACCACCTCTACTCCTGTTCTGCTTCTCCCAACAGCACTCCTTAACCATCCTACTGCCCCCTTCTTTCAAAAACTTTTTCTTGTATTTACGCACTCGAATCCCCGTTATGATCCCTTAACTCGCTTTTCCTGTCCCCGCCCTGACAACATATATTACAGCTGCCTCATCAGCACATTTTTCGCTCTTACTCTCTATTTTATAAGAAAATCCACTCCGTAATTCTTCCAAAACAGGGAACCCAAATACAGAAACTCTTTCACCTCTCGTACCGCCTTCGCCTGCCGCTACTACTCGCCTTCCTTATCCCTTTCAGCTCCTTTCCTAAACACCATAATCTTGAACTTTTCAGCATTCAACTACATACGCGAGTGACCATACCCTGACACCTTCTACGCGTGCTCCTCCTACCACACCGGCCGCTGGCTTACCTTTCGTGTCTGCGATGAAAATTGAAAAAAGCGTTGGGCTAAGCCCCTTACTTAAAACCCAATTCCATCTAAAATCCTTCCGAAATTTCCTCCCCTCCTCTCACCTTATGCTTTGTCTCTCCATATACCTGCCTTACCCTCTTTATCGCGCCTCTCTCTACTTCCCTCTCCTGCATTGCCTACCATAACAATACCATGCTGCAAGACGAAATATTGTCGATAATGCTTCTACCCTCCCTAAAGCCCGTCAGCCTCATCAGCAATGTTCCTTTCCCCTCGACATCCTTTCGCAGTCTATCCACCTACACCATGGCGTATACTTTGTACGCCGTATTCATTAGGGAAATCCTTCTATAATTTTACTTTCGTTCCCTGTCACCTTTCTTGAACATTGGCACGATCAACCGCTTCCTCCACCCTCTTGGTAATCCTTCCCTGCTCCATATTCGTATCTCTACCACAGACTACCCTTCAAAGCTTACCTCTCTCAACTGAACCTGATACTTCACTATCGCCTCCCTCGTCCAGGTCAACTTCTCCCCAAAGGACCCTTCATCCTTGCCTTCCGCCACCCTCCCTTTGTCCGCAACCTTAATAGCTCATGGTCTGATTATACCCTTCCTTCCACTGTAGATTTCTCTGTCTCTGCCTAACCATGTACCACTCAATTCGCCTATATCCAGTTTTTCAGACCTCTCCCTCCTAATTTATTACCTGATCAGTCGATCTTCTTTCTCTCACAAACTTGCACACCTCCAGTATCTCGCTAACCACTGTTATCAATCCCTATCCAGCCCTTCATTATTTCTTTACTCTCACCGCCTCTTAGAGCCTCCACCTATATCCCCGTGGTCGCCTTGACTCTATTTTTTCTCATTATTTTCTCTTCACGCACGTCTCTACCAGTTCCATAATGTTTAATTGCCGGATATACCTTTAGAAATCCTCATCTTTTTTCTTCATCCCTGTTACGTTCCAGTACAGCGCATTCACTACCTTACCGCCATGCTTTATTTTTTTTAAATTCTCTGTACATCCCTTTTCTTCCGCGTCAAATCCTGGTCGATAGAAACTCACTTAGCATTTATCCAATTGTTATTTTGAATTACTTTCAACTTGTCATCCCATTCCTCCATTTCTACAACTGATATTTCATTTTCCCTATTTTTCATCGAGCTTAACTTTACCTACTTTACCTTAACCCCCTCCCACCTCTGCTTCGTGGAAGCTCTTTTACGCTCTCTCTTTCTTTTCCGCTCCTCAGATTCGACACTCTTACCACAACATTATTTCTCCTTTGTTGAGTATCACATATTTTTTTGTATTCTCAAAATATACAAATATTACATTTTTGCATACTAAAATCCATTTTTTTCAATAGATTTTAACATTCTAACTGATAATAATTTTAACTGAAACTGCGTTATGTCAGCCGGTAACTGTTTCTCAAGTCGATTTATAATAATTGACGAAAGACAATTTAATTGATTGTTAATTTATGAGAGGTTGAGTAATAATGAGCCGCAGAGCGTAATTACTTACTTGCATTTCCCTTGCGCAGATTTCGAGGCATACTGGCTAGTGAAACTATTGTTTAAATACAAATTTAAAATACACTTTTACATTAAAATTGATTTTTAATTATTAATATTTAAATCTGGTTTCCTGATTTGTAGCTCGAATTCACTCATACTTTATTGTTTTGCCATTGCAACTAAGGACTTAGCAGACGTCTACTTTAATTCTATCTTAGGATAAGCTTTCGCTAAACAGCAAGTAAACTTTAACAGCGAAAAAATTTTACCAGTAACAAAATTTACCCTTAGTTTTTTCTGTGTACGGAGCATTTATTGGATTCACTTTTTGTTGAGATACAGGTGGCGAGACCATACTTTTTGGTGGATCATGATCAATCCAGACGGCTATATCCGGCTTTTTAATATCTTTTAACACCCTCTCATAGATAAGATCTCTTACTTGTACATAAACGGTTTCTTTTTTAGGCATATGTACTTTTTTATTTTTAGAAAGATACTGAAGAACAGCTTCGAAATAGAGTCCTTTTTTCCTGTTACAAAAAACTTGTATTCTACTTCATCACGATTATCTCTTCTTGAGGAATCTATTTCAAGGGTGGCTCTTAAATAATAGTTTTACATTGAAGGCATCCATAGAAAAACAGGACCACCTGACTCTACTTTTTAATAGGGACTTTCTAATGGCATCCAGATAGGGACACCATATGATAATAAGGACATTTTTAGGGTGCCATAATCAACCTCACGACCTGGTTTTCGTAGATAAATCAAGTTGTTATGAGTAATATAACTCTTTTCCTTTGAAATTGTTTCCGACTTTCCTCCACGGTTTCCTTCGGCCTCCATAAGACGTTCTTATTCTTTTTGGTAAAAAATAGAGATTTATGAATGACATTTACCCTGAGAAAATATCTCTTAATAAGAGGGTGAATAGGTTAGTTTACCAGTCTTAAATTTATATTTATTTGAAAAAATCATCTTACTTCGCTCCACTGGAAAACAAACCAAATTTTTAAAAAAGGAAGCCGTTCGGCTGCTTTTATAATTAAGTTATAAGAGAGATTCAAAGAAAAATCCTTTTTCAGAAATGCACGCTATCTCAAACCAGGTGTTAAATTTATGCTGAGAGTAAATTAAAGGAATCTGTATAATCATCTAAGGAAGTTACTATTGATCAGTGTAGATGTCCTTCCGCAATATGTGAAAATAGAAACCAAAACTATCGATCAAGTTAATATTTCAAATGACTGAAAATAGTTAATGTCCTTTTTGACTAGATGGAAATTAAATATTTAAGAAAATTTTTAAATTCTATTTTTGTGAAAAAAAAGATCTTTTCACTTCGCTGTACTATAAATCGAAAAACCGAACTTCAGATTGTCGGTCGAGTCCTTCTCCAATTAAGCTACTAGAAAACGATAGTAACTACCTCTGATGATAATACAGATTCCTTTAAGCTTACCAGTCGCTAGGTAGCGCTGGCTATGCTAGTCAAAGATGATTCAAATTAAATTTTTTTTGACGAACATTCAACATTCAACGTTACTTCAAAAGGTTACTGAAAGTCTTATTAATATAAAAATAAGAGTTCCCTCAGTTTTAAAAAAATAATTTTAAAAGTAAGCTATGTAGGTTGTGTAAACAATAGACAAACAATTGACAATTATTATGCTCGTATGCACGAACTTCAGAGTTCTAAATTATTTCCTTATTATTTCTCAAAAACTAATGACTACCATATTTTTTACATTCAGTTAAAAAAATTATTTAAAAAAACGAAGTTGTAACAAAATAGTTAATTTCTAAACCAAAGAAATACATTTTTAACCGAAATAGATGAAGTTTCCACCCAGAAGAAACATTTTTCTACCATGAAAGATGAATCTACAAGAATGTTGTCTATAATAATGTTGCCACATTTTTATAGCTATTTATTAAAGATATCAAATTAGAGATAATAATCTATATATTAATTATTAAGTACAATGAATAATTATAATATATTCACTCACTTTTATTATACGTATTTATTTGTAGATTTTATATTAAGAGTGCCGATTTTTTGTCGTTGAAAATTTTAAAAATTAAGGGGCTGGGGGGGGGAATGCATAGTAACTTTTACAGACCTTTTGTTATTGTGAAGGTTTTGCAAGGCCAAAAGCTTAATCAGCATCCTAAAATAAATGGATCTTTAGCGGAAGGGTGGAGCATCAATTTTAGCGTTCTTAGACTTGTAGATGACTGTCCAAAGAGTTCCGGAGTCAAAGTTTATTCTTTAAGTAAATTTTAACGGAGAATTCAATAACGACCTTAAATTTGACCTTGAAGATGACCTTAAATGTCATTTAGAGTCAATGATTTGTTTTAAATGGAAAACCCCTATTTGACATTGATAGAGGGGGCAATTTCACGTTCAAATATGTATTATGGTCATAGGTTTAATTTGACCTTAAAGGTCACTCTAAGGTCATTAAAACTTAAACAATGACCGAACAGTTCTGGGAGCAGCTGCTTTGGAATATATTTCATAGAAATGGAAATTATTTGTTTCAACAAGACACATTCCATCGTGACCATAGAAAATATTAACAGCATGTTTTTAAGGAAGTTAAACCAGGATAATTTTGATCGTCACATTAAGTTTTGTGAAGATATGAACAAAAGCGCAAAATTTAGAAGAATTAAAATAAAGAATAATAGACCTTTCAGGTCATCGCCAAGGTCAAATTAAAAGTCGCGGAGTTAACGACCCTGTAACAAATGAATGCACTACATGTTGAACATTAGAACGAAAGATGCTTCGCTGCTTGGCAATGAAGTAATGACGAAAGTTTCGAGGAGATGTCCACAGTGAGGAATTATTTCATCCGCCCAGTAGGCACTTGCCATCGATGACCTGATTTGTGTTTTTAAATAATCAGGTTTTTACACTGAAGGCTATGTAGATGACCTAGCGATCTTGGTAACATGAAGTCATGCGGGGACCTTGATTGGACTCATGCATTTAGCGCTCAATTTAGTAAAGAAATGTTGCAGGGTGCATTGTTTGTCTTTTAAAGTAGACAAGACGGAAGTCATGCATTTTACTAGAACAATAAAACTTCTTGACGCTAGAAATCTTAAGTTTTATGGTAGGGAAGTAGAATTTTCAAAACCAGCGAAGTATCTAGGAGTAATATTTTACCCTAAATAAACCTGTAAATAAGCCTGTAGATGCGCAATAGGGAGAACATGGGGCTGCAAACCACGGATTACTGACTTGTTATATGAAATGATAATCAAATCCATAATAGCATATGCTCTCTACACCAGCTCGCAACGCCCTTGAGTAAGTACTGCCACGGACCGCAACAGCACGTCAGGTGGCACGCGATTAGTTGGCTTCATTAGTTCGTGAACGGACGGCACGTCCGTGAGACATCTCCAGCGCACTGCAACGGATTTTCTCGTGCGACCAACTTTAAGGAAGATTATGCCACCGCAAGTGTATGAACTCCTATCAGATGACAAACTTGGTGGTGTTGAGTAACAGATCTACATGATACCATTAAGGGCACTTCATGTGAATATAATATTCTCACTATCCAAACTGATGTTTTTTTAAGGAAATTATCCTTTGTGAAACCCTTCATGGGCATCTTAACTGAAAGGGAAGAATCGCATGATAGAGAGAGAAGCAAAGACTCCTTGGGAACAGGGGCTTAAATCTGTGGAAAGAAGCCCAGGGCTGAGATAACAGCACTAGGCACATTCGCTACAATTTTATAGACCGAAGTAACAGGTACAAAAGCTTGCATAGAGAAAATTTTTAAGCGGGTTTATAAAGGCCAGCACATTTACATTTGTTGTTCAAGTTAACCCTTAAAAAATCGTCAGTCTGATCAGGATTTTCGGCAATGAAGGTACTGACGTTAATGGGAAAGCAGAAGCACTGATTAAGACGGGAACTTCACAACCTTTTGATTGGCCTGGAACCGTACTGCGGTATCTCGAGATTATTGACACGGTTTCAAAAGAATGGTGCATTCCAAGAATTTTATATCTGGTACATCTGCTAAGAGGATTAATGAACATGGCAAGAAGGCAGATTAATTTCGTAGTAGAGATGCTTACTGGACACTGCTAATTGAGAAAACACTTGACCAACATGAGGATTGGAACCTCAATCCTCAACTAATTTAATTGAAATGGATTTAAGGCCATGTGACGAGTGAGTCACGTGATCAGATTCCTATCTTCCAGCCACATTTTTTTACAACTTATTTTCACACGAAGCGCCACATCAAGTTGAAAATTGGGGATAATAAACAGTTGCAAAAAAAACTTTTTTCATATTTATGAAAATGTAGGACCAAAGCCATCTTTCTTAATGCTTCCTATTTAGTATCTGGCAAATAGAAGGAATACAAAATTGTTTCCATTATTATTAATCTTTACTCTAAAAATCCTTCAGTGTGATTAAAACCAATACTACATTTTATTTTTGGTTAAAAAAACCTAGAGTTATTAAATTCATTACATGTACTTTCTTATTTTCTATCCAACGGCGATTTCAAGTTTTTAGCCGCTGCCTGTTATATTCGCCAAATCTCAAGGTCACACCGACCTTCTAATGTTCTTAATCAATCCAGATAGTTACATTCTGCCATTAACCCTTAAACGGCCAAAACGCCACTACCGGTACACTGCTTTTCAACGGCCAATAACTAAGACTATTCGACACTAGAAAAAATTGAGACACATATATTTTTATTGCTTAAGATCTCCTCTTTCCGACGGTGCCAATGAAATTCCTCAAAAAATTTACTTATTATCCCAAAATGCAGTTTAAACAAAAAAAAACGTGATGTTTCGTGCCTATTTTTTTTGTGAACCATTTTCCAAAGCTTTTCGAGTCTGTAATTAACCTGGAATCTCACTAACGGGTGGAATAAATGCCTTAACTTTGAGAATCCATGGTTCAAAGATCGATTTTTCGTTTTAGTATTTTCAAAATGGCATCTTAATGGCAAAATTTTTGTGAAAACATTCATGAATATTTTTACAATAAACGATGCGCTTTTCGGAAAAATCATCAAGAATAAAAAGTTCTTGTAATCAACCAAGGAATACGCCTGAATTTTTTCGAAGCGTTTTGAGCAAAATTTTGGATTTTGCATATGAACAATTTTTGCAAAATTCAAATTTTGCTCAAAACGCTCCAGAAAAATTCAGGCATATTCCTCGGCTGATTACAAGAACTTTTTATTCTTGACAAATTTTCCGAAAAGCGCATAGTTTTTCAATAAAAAATTTTCATAGTTCTAAGCATCGTGTAAGAGTAAAATGATTCACGAATATCTATCGTCCGTCTGCCGCAAACAAAGTTTAAGTTGCCCAACTATCACCAACGTGAAGGTCGACGAATATCGATAGTCTCTTTTTTTTAAGGGATTTTATATATTTTTTTTACATTTTTTTATTTTTTTATGGAGAATTTTTTTCATTTCAGATTTCAATCCGTTGAAATCATTTTGATCCTGCTGTTTCAGAATGTAATTTTGA
>NC_046657.1:58415373-58428880 GCF_010883055.1 Belonocnema kinseyi
GTTCTACTCTCTCTTGAGCAGCTCGTGAAAATCTTTTCACTGGGGTTATGGGAGTGATACCACATGCTGTGGAAAGAATAGAGACTTGTTTTGAGTCTATTATACTGATAAAATTCATTAGTTCTTCTGTAGATATTTGTAAGCCATTTTGTTGGCTAGCTTCTATGATATAGTTTTTTATTTCTCTGGAGAAAAAGCATTCAAATAACTCCACAGGTGACATAGATAATATTTTTTCCGTACATTATCAGACAGAAAAACTTGATCATCTAGATTTCCAGGGCAAACTTTTTCTTCGTTACTCCATGAAAAAACGTGATTTGGTTCCAATTGTTTTTGAGATGCTGTGTAGATATGGAAAACAGATCTATATGATACATTCGGTCTGGGAAATTCCGATCCCGAATTCTCGTCATCTGATGAACTCCATCAGAACCAGAGTAATCTGGATTAGGTATGATGATACGTTCATCATTTTCATCGGAATCCCATTCCGATTCGGAGTTTGTTGCAATTTTTGAGGCTTTACGCTTTGGCATTTTTTTTTGCTGGGTGTACTCGAAAATTGCCAGGATGACAATGCGGTGAAGGTGTGGTTTGATGTCAGAGTGCAATAAAGGTTACGGAGTCGTTGGAAATTTTTTATTGAAAAACTATTCATGAATGTTTTCACAAAAATTTTGCCATTAAGACGCCATTTTGAAAATCCTAAAACGAAAAATCGATCTTTGAACCATGGATTCTCAAAGTTAAGACATTTATTTCACCCGTTAGTGAGATTCCAGGTTAATTACAGACTCGAAAAGCTTTGGAAAATGGTTCACAAAAAAAATAGGCACGAAAAATCACGTTTTTTTTTGTTTAAACTGCATTTTGGGATAATAAGTAAATTTTTGGAGAAATTTCATTGGCACCGTCGGAAAGAGGAAATCTTAAGCAATAAAAATATATGTGTCTCAATTTTTTCTAGTGTCGAATAGTCTTAGTTATTGGCCGTTGAAAAGCAGTGTACCAGTAGTGGCGTTTTGGCCGTTTAAGGGTTTTAAAGAGGCTTTGTTTGCCCTGCGCAAATGAGACTATCTTCTGTTACTCGTACGCAAATGGTTACCCTAAAAGGCCAATTTTTTTCAGCGCGTGACACAAGATCTACTTCGTAAAGTTCAGCGTTGTTTTTATTTTACAAAGACTTTTTATTCTAGAACATTAGAATATTCTTTTTTTTAACATGTTTTTCAAAGTCCGCTTTTTAAACGCTATTATTTGTTGGCATGTAAAAAATTAACGTCACGAGTAATATAAATCTGCTACCAGGTATTTATTTCTTAACATTTCCTAACATTCTGAAAAATTTATGTTTTGCTTTTGATGGCGATAATCTTGACAGCAATGTTTCACTTCGATGTTTTTGATAGATAGATGTTTTTTTAAATGTTAGATATCGATTTGATCGCTTTTTGGTCAGAGAAAGGTTTGGATTGCGAAACTTATTTTTTGATTGGTCCATTCTGTTAGCATCGTTGGCATTTCGTACGCAGCGAGAACATTTAAGCAATTTTTAGTTGAGAAATGTCTGTAAATACATAGCTTAGTTAAGCTTTTACACCAATCCCAAGTTTCCTTTTCGGCTAGCTAACCTCAAAAAAATGAAATTCCCAGACCGAATTTAGAAGGACCAATCGCCAAAAAGGAGATTCGGGATGTGCGCAAAATCGGCACTAAGTGTATAAGAAAAGTGTGACCAGTGGAAAAAACTATAATTATTATTTAATTATTATCATCACTTAAAAATAATTTAGAGGTAACTCAAATTTCATCTCAATCATAAGGTATCCTAATTAGTTTATAAGATTTTTGAATAAAACGTCGATGTACAATAAATATACAAAACATCTATGTTTTACTTTCGATGTCTTACTTCTACTTCTTTTTTGCAAGAAAAAATAAATACTATATAGAAACTTGAATTTTGTGTGCGCTGGGAAATATGTCGTATCGTTTTTCTGAAAAATGGAATCTCGCATTTTTTTAAAATTATTTTCAATGTATGAAACGAGAATTGAGTTAAAAGAGTGCGCATAAGGTCAATCCAATCGGATCAGTTTTTTATAAGTTTTTGTCCCAACAGGATAAAGATAGTCGTAAAATTCGTGTTTTCTGACTTAGTGTATCCAAAAAATTAAAGATTTGATGACAATCGACGAGGTCAAATTTTACATAAAACTAATACTTTCTCACGAGGATGAAAATGTAAAAAAAGTAACATACTGTACTTCGAGCTCATGTTCGGGTCCTGGAGCAACCTTACGTAACACATCATATTAGACGAATACTCACTCGTACCTAATACTGTGAAGAAAATAGAAATTGATTTTCTTGAATTATTTATACTTAAAATAGGAAAAACGTGATACCGAAGTTTTTCATTTATGACGTTCCGCGAGAAAAAGGACCTTAGGGTTGACAGGCAAATTTTTCAGTAGAGACGTTTGAAGAAACGGTCGCAGTCACATACTCAGCGAGTGGGGACAATAGCCGGAATTCATCTCCTCCACTTTCGACTGCATCTTGTCGCTCCGCGTTCAGCAAATCAGACCAGCTCTAGAGACACACAGATACAGAGCAGAAAGTGGTGGGGCTGAACTTCTCGGGCCGACCGCACTGTTTGAAATACGCGATATACTCCTTACTTTGCAACAAAATAACAAATCCAATGTTGCAGATAAAAATTTAACTCTTTTCTAATATGAAGGAGCGATTTTGAAACTATGAACATCATTAAAAATCTGAAAATCGATTTTTTTACCCTAACGTCTCTCCACGTGGAACGTCACATTTATTTAAGCTGATGTATACTACCGTCAGAAATGATCTACATACACGCTTAATGCAAGGAGCACTAAAAATTACTGCTGACTTTAAAACGTGGTTAATCCTTTAAAAAATCGCGAATCTTTGGAAAAAACGCTGAAAAGTGTATAAGAATGTTCGATCAAAAAAAGTGTGAATATAGACCAGTTAAAAGATTTTTTCATCTTCATAATCCCTGGAGTAAACATTAATTTAAAGAAATATATATTCTGGAGGGTTTAAACATTTTTTTGTTTTCGAAATTCTCATCTAAAATTTCTTGGAGATCACTTTTTTATAAAACGCATAGACGACTAAAAAACTTTAATAAAAGATAGAAAAAGTTTGAGAACCGGCGTGCCAAAGACACGAGCCTGAAAGGGGCCCCACTTCTGCGTCGTTTAGACATCGAGGGTAATGAGTGAGAACGCACACAGGCCTACTACACGCACGCGCACATCGAACCCTAGATAGCGCACACTCGCGTGCGCTTGACTCTTAAATAGAGGAGGGATAGAGGGGAACAAATTCCGCTTGCATTTTTGGAGTCGACACGCTCGTAGCTGTGGAGCTCTCATATCTTTGGAGCGCGTATCTTTGAAGTTCGACTATATATTGTAACTTTTAAATATACGTTATCTTCACTGATGTTATTTTTACAAATATTGTTCACAGTTCTGTTCTATACGCTTTCATTAATTATTGAATTTATTAATTTTATATAATTTTTCGGAAATTTATCAAACTTACAATCACAAAACCTGAAATGAATTTTAGAGGAAGTACTTTCACTTTACACCGAGGGAGAAAAAACTTGAACGAAAAAGACGAATTTCTTTCGAAACAAATCTACTTTCCACTCGTAAATATACTTTTTAGCCGAGATAGAACAAGTTTATCTTCAACAGACAAATTTTGAAGCAAATTAGTTGAATCCTCGACTGCAGAAGATTTATTTTCAATCGAACATTTTTATTTTTAACCAACAAAGATTGAAGAATAAAAATATAAAGATTACAATCAAACATTTCTGCAATTCGAGCTAAACTACCACACCCATATGTTTTTCAGGTCGCTGGATCAGAATCCGATGTCAGTTTGACCCCATTAGGTTAGGATAACGGTTAAGTGAAGGTCAAAATGAAGAAAACCCTTGGATCGCGGAAAACCAATGGATCGGAGAAAACATCTACTCCCAGACGTCTTTGGTGTCGCTGAATCGGCACCCGGGGCCATCTTTACCATATCAGGTTGGGATGAAAGTTATCTCAAGTTAAAATTGTGAAAACCATGGACTTGGAGAAAACGGCTACTCTTAGACATCTTTGTGGTCGTTGAAACCGAATCCGGGATTAAAACTACCCAGTAAGTTCGAAACCATAGTTTTCTAAATTTTGACCCTGGGGTGACCTTCATTCCGACCTTCACTTCACCTTATGGGGTCAAGCTGACCCCGGATCGGATTGAGCGCCCCCAAAAACGTCCGAGAGTAGAAGTTTTCTCCAATCTAATGGTTTCCTCAGATCCAATGGTTTTCTTCATTTTGACCTTCCATTGACCTTGATCCTGACCTGATGGGTTAAAACTGACTCCGGATTCACATTCAGTGGCCTGAAACGTATGGGTATGAGTATGCAATATATTTAAAAATCAAGAATTTCTAAACCCTGCAAAAGAAAAAATAATCTGAAAAGGAAATTATATCCTTTGTTGCATAAACGTTTTGATCACAACATTGATATCTAAGAGCCCTTGAATTTTTTTCTGTCTTGCGAGAAAGCCCAAAGTGAATCATCCGTTGATAATTAAGCCCCACAAAAAAAATCTTCAACCCGGGCTAAACGCCTATATCTATACGTTTCTGAGGTCGCTAAATCCTAATCAGGGGTCCGTTTGACCCCATGTAGTCAGGATCAAGGTCAAGTTTAGGTCAAAATGATGAAAACCATTGGATAGGAGAAAACCTCCACTCTCAGACGTTTTTAGGATCTCTGAAACCGAATTCGGGATCCATAAGATCAAGAGCAAGGTCAACTAGAGGACGAAAAAAACATTAAATGGGCGTGAACCACTACTTTAAGACGTGTTTTGGGTCGCTGAGGCCGAATCGTGGGTCTTTTTTACCCCATCAGGTCGGGATATAGGTTATCCCTGGGTAAAAATTAAGAAAAACAATGGTATCGAATCTATGAAGTCGAAATAACCCCGGATTAGAATTTAGCGACCCCAAGAACGTCTAAGAGTAGTTTTCTCCAATTCCATGGCTTTCTCCATTTTCGCATTGGGCCAAACGTACGTTAATATGTTCTGAGTTAATACAGTCAGTTTTGAATGAAAATTCAGATAACAAAAAGTTATTATACTAGACTGTGACATCTCCAACAAATCATGAATTTGTTTTTTCTAATGTCGAACAAATATCCGGATGATGTGCATAACCATTTTTTTAAATTTAAAATTATTGTTTGGACCACTAACAAAATTGGTTAAATCACTCATTGTGAGAAGCCAATAGAAAAATGAACACTTCTTACTTAAATACGATTTAAACCAATGTTTATAATTTAAACACTATTAAAGAAATCATAAACTGCAGAAAATGTCATAATCATTGTATGCCAGCTTCTTAATTATTGTTAAAAAAATGTTTATTTAATGAAAAATTTGTTGTTAATGATATGAAGTTCCATATTTATATTATTTATATATAATAACACTTATTAAAATAATGGTCAATCAGAAAATTTCTAATTTACAGCGTGAATTTTCAGCTAAAAAAGAATTTAAAAAAAAAACAGAATAATTTTCTACAGAACAAATGGATTTAAAAAAAAATTAAGAACTGTGTGTCAAAAAATTTAATTTTCAACTAAAAAAGAAGAATTTTTAAACAGAAAGATTAATTTATAGTCAAAAAGACAAATTTTTTAATCAAGTTGAATACTCAAAAAAAGGTTTAATTTTTAACTAAAGAAAATGAATTTTTTAACAAAGGATTAATTTACTAACAAAGAAGACGTATATTTAATCAAATTCAAGAATCCTGAACGTAAAAGTTGCATTTTCAACTGTAAATCATTGTTAAACAAAAAGAATAATTTTTTACAAGAAGATTAATTTATTGCCAAAGAAAACGAATTTTCAATGAAATTCAAGAATTTTCAACGAATCGACAAGACATACCTAGTTGATTCCGTGAACAAAAATTAGATCTATGAATTGAAAAGTCGCCAAGCTGTGAATTCTTTTATAAAAATTGTTTGAACAATTACGAAAATGCTCATATTCCTTATTAATGGTAATGGAATATTCATTTCTCTCACATTATATACGATATCTATTAATTTCTTTAAACTAAACACTGCCATTCTCAGAAAATTTATTTTTTCATTAATTTGTTTGTGATACCATAAGAATTTTTTTTCCAATATTTTAACTAACTGAAAATAATTCCTATATAGTTGTAACACTGTGTTAAGATCTTCTTTGATCAATCTGAATGTCTTAAAAGAAATGGAACTTGAGAAAAGTTGTGAAATTTTTTTTCAACTTGGTTTGTTAAATAACAATTTTTCAAAAAATTAAAAAAAATAATTACACGAATCTTTTCAAAATTTAAAAAGCTTTTAATAAAAAACAAGTTTATATCGGATGAATAGTTTAGGCTACAAATTTACCTGTCAACGTGTACTTTCTTGGAAGTCCATCAAGCTAGCACGTCCAGAAACGAAATGCTCAAATATTTTTGTATCAGAATTTTGGGCTTTTTTTTAAACTTTTTTTTTGCTGTATTTTTGATTTTCGGGCTCCACTACTTTTTATGACAATTTAAATTTCGTGCAGAGGTGCTGGCTTGAATCAAGGCAGCACCTCCACTATATAAAAATTGAAAGAAAAAAAAGTCAAACACGTCACAAGTTTTGACTTCTCTTGGGCACTTGAACGCACCAACAACCAATTTGTATAAACAATCCCTAATGAAAATAAAATTACCCCTTATGTAAAAACTAAAATTTGTAAAAATCGAAGAAGAGCAGAATTTTGAGCTTATTTTGGAATCCAGATTGCACGAAAAAAAATTCCAAAAACCACCCCCTTGCCAAAAATAAAATGCCTGTTGTTACCAGGCAGATAAAACTTCCAAAATTAATCTTTTTTACAAGTTTACAGAGTAAATAGGATCACTCATTTTTGGGCTCTTCAAAAATACAAACCCGAATTTTAGGGCTCCAACCCTTAACTTTAAAAAACAGCCCCTTGTTACTAGTCACATATGAATTTGTCAAAATAATCTTTTTCAGAATTTTACAGTGTAAATAGGATCACTGATTTTTAGGCTTTTACAAAATAAGAACATTATTTCATTTGTTATTAAAATAAACAAATTATACCAGTAAACAAAATTTTCATTATCAAATATAATCGTATCGATAATATTAAAGAATTTCAACTTAGGTACAAATATATTTTGCAAGACAAATTTGCAGGATGTTGACATCTTGTTAACATCATTTATTTATAATAATTATATTAGATTTCGTGTTAATTATTTATATTCTTGATCTACTTCGATATTCATTTTCATTGAGAATGGAATTAATTAAGCTATTTGTTTAAAGAAAAAAAATAATCATTAAAAATTTCTTATTTTCGATCTTTGTATATTTATATAAAAAATAAGAAATAATAAAAATGGAAAAATCACTTCTAAAAAAAATGTTGAAACTCGATTAGGGTATTGTAGCCCATAGACGTTTTTAAATAGAAAATGTCCGATTCAGTCCACTGTGCAATGTTAAATAAAATTTTTTTTATTGTGTTTAAGTGCAAGTAATATTCGATAAATTTTCGGAATTTTTGCAAGTTATAAAATTATTTGATTCTATTTAAAACTCATAAATTCATGAGAATTATTTACATGACTCGAATTTTTCTTAAAATTTTCAAAAATTATTTAAATTATGAAAAAATGTACTTTTTAATTCACCTTAACCTTAAAATATTTTGCATGCTTCCCTGGCAATTTTTTTTAATCTTTTTAAATAATCTCTCAACATTATTTGTTCAAAATAATAAATTATTATTTTTTCCTAAGAATATAATTTTTTCTTTTTCGTTGAACATTATAAAATTCTTTTAAAATGTTCACAAGTTTTAATTATTTTTGAATCGTTACAAAATTTCTGAATATCTCTTAAACTTACTCAATTTTTTCCTAAAATTATCTACTAATTCAAATTGCAAAATTTTGCTTTAAGTCTTTTGCACCCTTTTTAAAAGTTTGAGAAAATAATTTTACAAATATTCTAAGCTTCTTTATTTGTTCCCAGAGATCTTTGAAACAAATTTAAACTCCTCAATTCTTTCAGAATTATTAAAAGCTTAAAAACATAATAAAGTTTATAAATTTTATGATAAATTCAATTTATTTATTTAGAAATTTAGAAATAGAAAGTTATTAATTTTTTAATTTTTGATGGCTCGTAATATGTAAACGCTTCCATATCTCTTTTTCTCCTGTTTTTAAAAAACTTCTTCTTTTTCTTTTAATTTTTTCTGTTAAGAATTCTACTATTCGATTTAAAATTTAATCTTCAATTTATTCTTTTTTTGATAAAAAAATTCAACAGTTTGATTGAAACTAGTTCTAAATTGTTGAAAAATGATCTTTTTGGCTAAGAATTCATCTTTTTTGTAGAAAATTAAAATGCTTTGCTGAAAAGTCGTATTTATTTGAACTGAAAATATACTTTTTTCAATTAAAAATTTAACTATTACATATTTAGTTGAAAATTGATTTTTCATTGTTCAAAATTCAACTATTTGGTTAAAATGTGCTTTTTTTGTTTTAAAATTATTGTATTCTGTTGAAAGTTTGTGTTTTAAGTAGAAAATGAATCTTATCAGTTATTAGTATTTTTTATTGCGTTTAATAGTCTTTGATTCAAATTGAAATCTTTTTGGATTAAATCAATTAAAATTTTTGATGAAAATTCATCTTCTTATTTGAAAATTCGAATATTCAGTTGAAAACTATTTATTTACAAAAATATCCATTTGATAGAAGAGTAACTTTTTTTTCAGTAATGGAAGAAAAAAAATCACATAAATTGTTGGTCCTCCAAGCCTCAAGACGAATTTTCTGTACAAAAATTAAATTTTCAACTAGAAAATATGATTTTTCAATAAAAAATTATTTTTCAAGAACATATAATTTTTCAAGAAACTATGATTTTTCAAGAAAAAATAATTTTTAGAGAAAAACATAATTATTTTTAAAAAAATGTCAAGAAAGTAGTTAAACTTTTTATCTAAATTGTTAAACTTTTAAATAAAAAAACAATAGGTTTTCAACAAAATAGTTAAACTTTTAACAGAAAAAACGAACATGCAACTAAAAAATATAAATCTTCGAAATTTAAACTTTTTCTCAAAAGTTGTTCAACAAAAATTTGTAAACAAAATAGTTAAATCCTTGCCCAAAAAAAAAGATAAATTTTCAAACATATTTATTTTTATTAAAGAAAGATAAAATTACTACTAAAATAGATGAATTTTCAAATTAAAAATACAAATTTTCAAAAAAATCGTTGAATTTATAACAAAAAAAAAACTTTTTAAAATTTTGTTGAATGTTCAAGCAAAAATTTGCATTTTTATTGAAGAAAGATGCAATTTCTACTAAAATCTATGAATATTTTAAATCAAAAAGACGAATTTTCAAAAAAATAGTTGAATTATAAAAGAAAATTGTAGTTGACTTTTTAACACTAAAACCTGATTCTTCAACAAACAATAGATTTTCTACCCAAGAGTTCGTTTTTCAACAAAACGGTTGAATTTTCTACAAGACAGTTGAATTTTCAATAAAAAAGGACGATTTTAAAACGAAATTGTTGAATTCTAACAGAATTGAAACAGTTGCATTTTTATCCAAGAACGATAAAATTTCTAGTGAAATAGATGAATTTTTTTATTAAAAAGCTAATTTTTTAGAAAAATAGTTCAGTTTTCCTTTAAAAAGGATTTCAGTTAATGTTTTTATCACGCCAATATAAAATTAATTCAAAAAGTAAATTTTCTACGAAATAGTTGCATTTTCTGCCTGACGTTTAGAATATATATTTTTTAATCGCTGAATCAATAAAAGATTCAATAAAGTGAAATTTTACTACTTACTAGTAAAAATGACTGATAGGATTCGTTAAAATATTTAGTAACTCCCTGGTGGAAAAATACTTATTTTTCGATAAATCTGCGAATATATTTAACCGCAAAAATTAATTTTTAAAATGTTGTAAAAATAAAAAACATGAGAAATAGAAAAGTTTAGTAAAGAACATAATTGTTTAAAATACTTAAGTTTGTCAAAAACAATGAGAGGGCAATCTTGTAAAATTAAAAAATAAGCTGATCTTGCGACAACAGATATCTGGTTATTATTTTTTCAATAATATTTATACAACGGCATAGCAGAGAACTCCCTTCGGAAAAAATCTCTTATCATGCTATGAAAATTCTTGTTTTTCTTAAAAAATGGTTGTAACGAAATCTCCCATAAATGATTTTTCAACCTATTTTTTATTTGTTTATCGGTTAATGAGGTATTCATGAAAATGCAGGCACACAAAGGGCGCCTTTACCATCTTGGTTTCTCACTTCCTAATGTTAAAAAAGTAAACAATTTAAAATTCAATAAGAACAAAATTTTTAAATATCAAGACTTTAAAAAATTTTTTTAAACCAGATAAATAACTTTAAAAAAACATATCTTGACGGGAAAAATGATTGAATTTATTTTGAGTGATATTTTAACATTACTTTAGCATTTAAGCGAGGAAGTCAAAATTTCCTAAAACAAAAAATTGCCCTTATCAGCAGATTTCACTTAATTCGTTTAGAGGGCTTTTTTAACATCTCTCAAAGATTTAAGTAATATTTAATATTATATTTTATTATATTATTATATTTTTGAAAATATTTATAGTGTTTCACAAAGATTTCCATAATTTTTACAAATATCACAAAATATTTCACAAAGATTTCAAATAAATTGAAAATATTTTACAAAGGCATGCATGATTTCCAAATGATTTTATAAGGATTCAAAAAGTTTCACAAATCTTTTAAAAATATTTCAAAGATTGAAATATTTCGCAAAGATTTCACAAAGATTTTAATGATTTTCCAAAAATGTCACGAAGATTGCAAATAAATTGAAAATATTTTACGAAGACATAATTTTACATTGATTTGATAAAGATTAAAAAAGTTCACAAATCTTTCAAAAATCTTTCAAAGATTTCGCAAAGATTTCAAATGAACAAAAAACATTTTACAAAGGCAGAAAAACACAAATATTATTAAATATGGCACAAAGATTTCAATAATTTAAGAAATACATCGAATACTCCAAAAATATTTTTAGATGATTTGAATTATTTGCCAAAGATTTCAAAGGTTTCGGTAAGCTTTTGAATATTTCGCATAGATTTCGGATATGTTTACAAGATTTTGCAACGATTTAAATCAGTTTTACCAATATTACCAAGTATTTCAAATATGTTTCAAATATTTTGTGATGATTTCAGAGAGATTTCGGATGGATTAAAAATATTTCACAAGAGCATAAATGATTTTAAGAAGATTTTTAAAATTTCAAAAATGTTATCAAATATTTATAAACTATTTGAGATATTTCACAAAGATTTTAAATAAGTTCAAAACATTTCACAAACTCATAACAATGATTTCCCAATAATTACACAAAGATTTAAAAAAATTTACAACAACATTTCAAAAGTATTTAAAAGATTTCCAAAGTGTTGAAGAATTCCACAATTGTTATTAAATATCGTACAAAGATAGGAACAATTAAAAAAATATATTGAATACTTTTAAAATATTTTAAAAGTATTTCTATTACTTCCCAAAGATTTCTAACGTTTCAGAAAGCTTTTGAATGTTTTGCAAAGATTACAAATGTTTTGCATAGGTTTCGAATATATTTACAATATTTTACAAAGATTTCAATCATTTCTTAAAATATCACTAAATATTCCAAAATTGTTAAAAATATTTTGTAAAGTTTTCAAAAAGATTTGGGTGAAATTACAAATATTTCACAAAACCATAAATGATTTCAAAAAGATTTTAATAACTTCACGAATGTTTCAAAAATATTTTGGTGATTTCCAAATATATCAGAAAGATTTCACGAAGATTTCAATGCTTTTCTAAAGATTTAACAAAGATTTCGGATAGTTAAAAAATACTTTAAAAAGGCCTCAATGATTTTATAAAGATTTGACAAAGATTTTGGATAGTTTAAAAATATTTCATAAAGACCTCAAGCGTTTCCCAATGATTTAAACGGTTCAAAATATGTAATAAATATTTTATATAGATTTCAATGATTTCGAAAATATGCCAAGGATTTCACAAAGCTTTTAAACATTCCATAAGTTTTCGATTAGATTAGAAGATTTTAAAAACTAATAATAATTAAAAATAAACTTCAATAATTTAAACAAAAAATTTCAAATATTTATAAATTATTATAAATATTCCGCACAGATTTCCTAAGATTTCACAAAGATTTCAATGATTTCTCAAAGATGTCACAAAGATTTTAAACGATTTGCAAAGATTTTGGATAGATTTAAAATCTTTCACAGGCAACAATGATTCGCCGAAGATTTCACAAGCATGTCGGATATATTCAAAAGATTTGACAAAGATTTGAATGATTTTCCAAATATTTTTAAGACTTTTGTGTTTCAAAGTTATAGTTGTTAGTTTAAATTCAAGTACTTTGCTGAAAATTGTTTTTTTTTCGGAGAAAGTTTATCTTGTTAGTTGAAAATTTAACTATTTTTTTTAAATTTGTTTTTTGAGGTTCAAAAATATGTTATCAATTGAAAATTTAAGTGTTCCATTTTAAGTTCAAAATTTGTCTTTTTCAGCTGAACATTTATGTATTTTGTTAAAACTAGTGTTTCTTGATAGAAAATTAATGTTTTTAGTTACAATATTGTGTTGAAAACTCGTTCGTTGTTTAGTTGGAAATTATTTTTTTATTTTAAATTTAATTATTCGAGATTTGGTTACAAAGTAATCTTTTATAGTTGAAAATTTAACTACATATTTGCTTAAAAAATGATATACTTTGTCTAAAATTAATTTTTATGGTGGAAAATTAATGTTCGTGGTTGAAAATTCAGTTTCTTGAGTCAAAAATTCATCTTTTTTGTGCAAAACCACGAAATTTTCTTGATTCTAAGAAATAGAGTTAAAGAAAATGCTTTTACTTTGTGCTAAAGTTTGTTTTTCAGTCTTTCCCGTGTAGAAATTCCCCCGGTTGGCCCTAATACAACAAGGTTTCTGGTCGGATCCCGGCCGGGCTACTCCTGGCTGGGTTTCATGGACAGGAACCGGGCGGGAGCCGGTCGGGCTACTTTTTTCTCAAATCACGAAGTCCGAGGCCGGCCGGTTGCTGGCCGGGCCAACCCTGGTTATATCCCATGGTCGGAAGCCGGTTGGGCACTGGTCAGGTTATTGTTTTTGTAGAAATTACACATTTTTCAAGAGCCGTGATATTATCAAAGACGTGATTATGGATGCTAGATGAATTATTATTTGAAAATTATAATTTAAAGAT
>NC_046657.1:58428980-58445612 GCF_010883055.1 Belonocnema kinseyi
TTCAAGAGCCGTGATATTATCAAAGACGTGATTATGGATGCTAGATGAATTATTATTTGAAAATTATAATTTAAAGATTTATTAGATCAGTGAAACAAAAATGAACTTTTTGAAATTCTTAAAAAAAAACATAAATTTTTTTCGAATAATTTAAATTTTTAAATTAAACTGTTATCGATTCTGCTATGTGCAACAACAGAAATCATACATTTTTTATAAACTTCTCTATATTCAGACAATGCTTAGTCTGTACAATTTCAAATTTACCGCCATATATAGCGCCTGCTGTGTCTACCGTCTGCATAGACATTCAGTAATTTTCAGTTTCGCACCTGGAACGAGAATGCTCCTTGCACTCACATCGAGTCGTCTCTTCAAAGTTCGCAAATAAAATCGAGACCCATGGTTAAAATCAACCTTATTTCAGTGATTAGTTTGAAACCCTTACTTAGTGCGCAAATAATTATTACTTTAAATTAAAATATAGTCTTGTGTATACAGTTTTTACTTTCTTCCTTCCTAACCTTAAATCACCACGTGGCTTTCAAATTGCTATGGGATTCTATCATCAGGGAATACAATTCTACTCCAATTTTCTTGCCAGAATTGGTTCACTTGATTTGAACTTTTAAAGTTCACCGTAATCTTTATGATGAGCCTTAAAAGATAAAAAAAGTTACCAATTTCTCGCCTGAAGCAACATTTCTTAACCGCTTTTTGGTCGGATTACCCGACCGGATCCCGGCCGTTACTGAAGCCGGGATCCGATCAGTTTACCGTGACGTTTTTAGCCGGATCTCGGCCGGATTCCCCGACCAGCGCCCGGCTTAAAACGGGACTATCCGGCTGGGAGCCGGCCGGATCCCTGATTGGATTCCTACACGGGTTTTTCCCTAATTTTATTAATTATATAAATAACCTTCTTGAGCTTAACATTTTTATTTTAATAATAATTCAACGTATTTAGGTGTTTTTATTTGTTCTTCCTGTGAAGATGCTTTAGCACACCTGTAAAAATGCGGTTTCCTAGTACTCGAACGTAAACAGTTGTCATTCGAGGTCGAGTCATTTTCTTATCTGCAGGAAGATACTCAAGATCAGCACTGTAATATAAGCCGTAGTTTCCTTTTACAAAAAATTTGTGTCCGACAATTTTAGGATCATCTTTTTTTTCAAGGATTGTTTCTTGGAATTGCGCTTTGAAATAAGCAATTGTCGAAAAAAGATACCATATAAAAACGCGATCCTCTGAATCCACTTCCAGATAATGACTTCCTAATCTCATCCAGCTAGGCACACCCTCCCAAAAGAAGGACGAGTCTAGAGTTCCACGATGAACTTCACCACCTGGCATTTCTAGATAAATAGGGCTTTTAGTACTAACATGAACGTCCGCATATGGAATTGTTGAAAAACTTTCTCCATGGCTTCCTGTGGCCTCCGTAGCACTTTCTCCTTTTTTGTTTTGTAAGAAAAAAATAAAAATTTATCAATGTCGTGTACATTGGGAAATCCCAGTAGGCACAAAATTTGGCGACGTCTTTACGACATCGTTACGACATATTTACGACAACTTCACGACATCCTATGTCCATGTCGTTACGGTGTCTTTGCGATATCGTAAAAACATCGTCAGATCATACAACTTATTTACGACATCGGAAAAACACCTTAATGACATGGACATAGGATGTCGTAAAGTTGTACTAAAGATGTCGTAACGATGTCGTAAGGAATTCGCCAAGCTTTGCGCCCACTGGGATGTCTGTCAGTAAGAGGATGAAAAGATGAACTTGCCAATCGCTATGTAGCGCTAGTTATTTTAGTTTTGGTGAACTTGACTAAACCGGGTCGAGCTGTCGCTGACTGTCTCAGTTTCGGACACTTGAACGTGAGTTGCGAAATTGCGTTTCCATGAATGAGATGGTCACTTTCGCCGTGTTATTAATTAAATGTCGCAGTATTATTTTAGTCATATATTAAAAATATTGTTTATAAGATACATCCGTGCTGTTTAATTGATTATTTATTCTGAAAAAGTTGTTCAAAGTAGTTTATTGAAACCTCAAATTCTAACCTCAAAGTTTCCCCACTGCTCAGGTAAGTAATGTAATATAGTATCTAATAAATGTAATTTTTCAACAATAATTAGTAAGTATGCATTAAAATCCAATATTATAGATTTACATGAAATATTAATAAGATTAATATTATCGATTTACTTTTTAAGATAAATTAAGTGGATTAAATTTCTGTTGAAAATTTATATTTTCAAATTAAAATATGACTGTTTGGAAGAAAACTCATGCTTTTTACTTCAAAATTCAACAGTTTGGTTAAAATTTTTTATATTTCTTGACTGAAAAAGTTTAGGTTGAGGCTTCAACAGTTTGATTGGAAATTCCTTTTTTTTAAAGATTAATTCGTCTGCTTTCAATATGTAATTAAAATCTATTTTTAATATAATGTCAACTATTATATTTTTTTATCAGGATTTAGCTTTTTTGGTTAACCTAATACTTTAATTTTCTAACAAATTCTTGAATTTTTAAGTAAAAAAACTAATTTTATACGTAAAAAGATCAATTCCCATCAAAAAATATAATATTTCATATTTCAAACGAAAAATGGTTTAATTAGAAATTAAACATGACATGTTTTTTAAATAAATGAGATCTTTGATTACAAAAAGAAAAATATTTTAACGAAATTGATTAATTTTATACCTAAATAATATCATTTTTAACAAAACAGTTGCATTTCTCTCAAAGAAAAATATTATTTATAATTATAATGATAAATTTTTCAACCAAAAAGACGAACTTTCAACAAAATAGTTGAAATATTAATCCAAACAGATTTTTCGGTCAATACAATTCTCAACCAAATAATAACATTTGTAAACAAGAAATAATTTGAATTGTTTGAATACATTTCCCAATTGATGTATTAACTTGGTTTAATTTGCAAGTAAATCGATAATATTAATCTATAATATTAAATTTTAATGCATACTTACTTATTTTATTAAAAAACTAAATTTATGAGTTATTATTAAATTACTTACTTAAACAGTGGGCAACATTTGAGGTTAGAATTAGAGGTTTCAATACACTACTTTAATTTGGTTCTAAATTGATCTTTTTTATTTAGAAATTAAACTGTTTGGTTAAAAATTCAGTTTTTTTGCAGGAAGCTTAACTTTTGGGTTGAAAAATCATTTATTTATAAGTTTTCAACCAAAGAAATAAATTTTTCAATCAGAAAGATGAATTTTTAGGCAGCGTTTATTAAAGGCCTAAAAAATTAAACTATTTCAGAAATTTCCTTATAAAACTGTAATTTCGCATCATACTTTTCAAAATTCACTTCTTTTATCTAATCTACAAATTCAATAACTTGAAAATCAATTATAAAGAGTTTCATTGCAAGGAAAGAACTTCATGTTGAAGAGAAATTGATTGAATTTAAAAAATTAAGGGGGTGGGGGACAAAATTTATACTAACTTTCAGAGAACCCGAAGTAACTTTCGTGAGTAATGTAACTGCAAAGAGTTCATTTGGTTTCTTTTTACTGTATCTGCAACGATCGAGTTACTTTTAAAAAAGTGACTTACCCGCTACGTGCGCTGCCGCATCTAAGTCCGAATGTTGAAGAACTCCAGATAAGCCGCTCTGCGAAGTTATTCCTGTAAAAAGAAATAGAAAGAGATTAATTTTAAAGTTCCAATGCACAGCTCTATACGTTAATATTTTCCGAACCTTATTTAGGCATCGCACTAAAAGTAATCAAGGGCGCGACCAATCAGTATCAAATGAACTTCGTTTATGCTGAAAACACTCTAAAAATTATTGGATCTTTACTTAGTAGAGGAAATCCTAACAAACTGACCACTCCATAGGAATCAATTTACCTCTCAAAGTGCCAGATCTACAGTAGATACTCCCTATGCTTCTACCTGACGCATAAATAATACACTGCCAACAGGTGAAGCAGCAATTATAGAGGGGACATTTAGTAACACTCAAATAAAATCCACATTCCATTCAGTTGAAACACACGGAGTTAGCGACACGGTAATGAAAATAGAAGGATGCACTTCACGTTGAAATGCAAAATGGAAGATACTTTGCTACATGGTAAAAAAGTGAAGGCCAATGTATCAAATAGATACCCGAAGGGAGGAACTATTTCATCCACCCAGTATGCGCTTCTCAGTAAGGATCCGATTTGTTCTTTCAACGAATCAGGTTTTTTAATCACGGCAATTTAGATTAACCGGCAATCTTGGAGACAGGAAAGCATGAGGGCACCTTAGTAGAACCAATACAGTCAGCGCTCAACATAGTAAAGAAATAGTGCGGGTACCGCTGTACGTCTACTAACTCGGAAAAAACAATAGTCATGCATTTTACTAGGAGGAGGAACCAGCCTGGCCTTTGAAATTATACTACGGCAGGGAAGTGAAAATTAAAAAATCAAGAACCATTTCATAGTAATATTTGACCCTAAATTAACCTGGCCACTCCATGTTGCTGTAATAGTGAAAAAAGGTAAAATTGATTTTTGGGCCTATAGATGCCAAATTAGAAAAACCTGGTGCTGAACTACTTGGGACTTTTGAAGAACTGGAAAGCCATCGGTTCTATAAAAACAACATTATCAGCAGCTTTTCAAATAATTCTAGTCATCTCGAATGGCGTGATGAAGTTTGCAGGAAATAATTATTTACAACAGGAGGTTTCATTTGGCACACAGGCCGCTCTGAAGACTCTTTGGGAACAGGGGCTGGAATCTGTAAAAAGAAGCCCAGAGCTAAGATAACGACAGCACTGGGTAGATGGCCTACAGTTTTACAAACTGAAATAATAGACATTAGAGCTTTCCAAGCAGAACCTAATTCTTCTACATCATAATAGTTTACTTCCAGACTAGTTTGGAGTTATCTTCAAAATCTTCTTAATATTGCCCCTGAAAACTGGGTCAGTCTGATCTACATTTCCGACAAAGATGGTTTTGAAGTTAGTGAAAAATCAGATGTACTAGCTAAGATGGGAACTTCACAGCTCCTGATTGGATCCAAACCATACTGCAGTATTTTGAGATATTGGTAGCAAACCAAAAGAATGGTACATTCCAAGAATTTCATATCTGTTGCATGTTCTGAGAGGATTGAAGAACATGGAAAGGAGGCAGATTATTTTCGTAGTAGGAATGCTTACTGAACACTGCCGACTGATAAAATACATGACCAACCTAAGTATTGCAGACAACTCTGATGGTCGCAAGTTGATTTCCGTGAAACGAATACATGGAGATATATTTTTTGAACCAGAAGAATTCTATGAGATCTCCTGTGAATCATTGGTAAAGACTTATATCAAGACCTTCATAGTCATGAAGGAGAAGACCTCATGGAGGATAGATAAATTTTAGGGTATAGTACAATAGGTTTTGCCACAGTGATATCGGCAGTTATATCCCTGTCCTCCCGTATAATCATAAAAAGTGGTCACAGATTTGCACTTTCTACGAGAAACTGACATTGAGCCACCCTCAGGATCATCTTGAGCAAAATAATTCCCATTAGATTTGTCATGTTTTATGAATCTTTCTAATATGTTCAACCTTATCAAAGTCATGCGAAACCTCCGGCGTTTTATTAACCTGACTCTTGATATTGCAAACCCACTTTTAGTTGGTCCTGACTGATGAATTTTATTTATGAATCGCGTTCAATTTGGTAAATTTTAGTTGACCCTAAAAGTCAAATCTAGGAAGAAAAAAGCCGAAATCTTTTCATACAAATAAACTCAAATGAAGTCACGAGGTATCCAACGGCTAGTTTTTTTTAGTATATTGCTATTGTTATTTTTAGAGAATATGAGATTGCTTCTTTACGTAACGTAAGTGCAATGAGTTACTTATTTTTCTACTTAACGCATCTGTAACAAGTTATTTTTAAAAACAAAGAAATTACTTGATTTCTTCCAAGATGGTTGACTGCTAGAGTGATCGGGCGAATTCCAGGGCCGAGAAAATCCAGGTGGATGATCGTCTTTAGAACCTAATTCTGTAATAACAAATAAAAATAAATAAATATAAAAATTTTCACTGCAAAAAGATTAGTTTTTAACCGAAGAAATGATTTTTTAACTTTTAATTTGAAAAACATAAATTATTAAAGAAAAATGTAATAGTGGATATTTCAACCTAAAGAGATTTTAATTACAAAATTTTGAAAACATTTTAATTATACCATAAATTCAAATTTTCAATAAGATTTGAATTTTCAACTAAAGAAGATTTTTCAGTCGCTTATTAATCAATTATTTTTAAATAAAACGAAACCATAGAAATATGAATGTAAAGTTGACAGTTTATTGCTGTACTTGATGACACAGTGAAAGACGCATTATATCCCTTCCCTGCCCTGCAGATAGGCGATCACATTACAAGGTTTAATTGTAAAATGCCTTTTTAGATCAATAAAATATTTTCTAAGGTATTTGTTGTTGAAAATTCGCAGGTACATTCTGCAAATATAAAAGAAACTTTTTACGAAGTACGAACGAATATCTAAACCGGTTACTACTCCTAAAGTAATGTGAATCACATGGGCATTTATTATCAATATTCAATAAGACAATAGACGTATGTATTACAATTTTGAATATATTACGTGAAAGATAGTCCTTGTTCATTCTAAAATCGTTATTTGGGAGTTCTTTTTTAGATAACTGTGGCGGACACGAGTACAAGAGCCAACCACAAAAATAATTATTTTTGTTTTTATTTTCTGCGAAAACTATTATTTTTAAGCAAAAAAGAAAATACTCTTTTTTACAGGGGAAAGAATTTTGCACATTTTTCCAGAGCTTTTATCACTGCTCGAAGAACTGGTACCGAGCTACCCTGGAGATCATCCCGAGTATAGAGAATTCAATTTGATTCTTAATTCCAATTAATCCGTCCAGTATTTTCAATCTTACTCAATTCGTGCGAAACATGTAGTATCTTATTATCCTTACCCTCATAAGTGCAAACGCAATTTTAGTTGGCCCGGAAATTTAATTCTATTAACTCAGCACTATAGAAAATTTGTGTTGAGAAAAATTCTTGTGAATTGTTACCGATGGGTTTAATAATCAATATTGTGCATACATCTAGTTATAAATCATGGGGAGTTTTCGTTAACTGATATCTTTTCATAAGAATAAAGTCGCACTACTCACTACTTGCGCCGGCGCATGCAACCCCGACTGCCGTGGAACTCCAGATAAGTCGCGCTGCTTTGTTTCTGTAAGAATAAATACATGAATTTTCCATTTTTACTACTTGCACTGAGAAAAAGATGATACATAATATGCAGTTTATTTATTTTATTTGATATCTTGTATCATTGCAGAATTCGCAAGGCACAAAAGACAGTCGTCAACATAGAATAAATGGATCCTAGGATTTCAGGGATTGCATGCTGCTCCACAGCTCGATTCGGTAATATCTTTGTAATCCTGTTTAGGCATATTTGTTTCGAATTTTATTTTTTCTGTTTTTACCGCCTTCTCAAAATCAACATCATCAATACACATTGACGGTCATCGGGAATGGGATAACTTTAGGACATTTAGTTCTAATCAATGTTTCAAGATGAGAGGAAGGATTCAAATAGTCTCACCATAGCCCACTGTCTTTCAATGGCACCAATCTATAACATCTACATCCTCTCTCGATCAATCTTTGTGAAGATTTCAAGGGCCTGATAGTAGCCAAACAAGTCTCGAGGTTCTACATACTCCTCTACCTAGCTAAGAACTCTACAAAGATCCTGGATACGAAAAGATTTCAGTGTCGATTCCCGCCATTATTGAGTTAGTTCTATAAATCAGGCCGGTGCTACATGCTATACCATATTGTTAGTAAAGCAAAATTGTTGTCATGAGTTACCGATAACCCAACTAATCAGTGTAGCGTATAAATCGTTTACGAAGAGTAAGAAGTACGATTTTAACTCTAACAGTTAGAGACGAGAATTTAAACATTGTATTTGAATTTCAAATCTACGGCGATGGTAACATTCCCAAAGTCTGCTGTTCAATCGTAATAGTCGAACTTCCCTTATGCATCCCACTGGAACTACTCAGGGCAGCGATCAATCTGTATCAGTTGGATCTTGTTTATGCTGAGAGCACTAGAAAAGTCAGTTGACCTTTACTTAAAAAAGCAAATCCTAACCGAAGAACCGATCTATAGGAATCAATTTGCCTCTCAAAAAGGCATATCTACTGTTGCTTGCGGAAAGGTATAGCAGCAACTGCACTGAAACGACATTCGAGGAGCAGCGCCCTCTAAGCTGCAGGACTGTTCCTCGATAAATATTGAGGAGCAGCGCCACGTAATGAAGTAGCAGTAACTCTCACTGCGAGTTGCAGAAACACGAAATTAGATAGAGAGCAGCTCCCCGCTTCTGTCGAGTGGTGGTCCCTCGACTATCAGCCCTTAGAAATCTCAAGTTTTAAGGTAAGGACGTAGCATTTTGAAAATTAGGAAAGTATTGCGGGGAATTTTTTGATCCCTAATTAGCCTAGAAACGCTATGTTGGCGCAATGGTAAAAAAAGCTAAAATGGGTTTGTGTCTGTAAATGCATCAAAAGGGAAAACCTGGCATTTAAAACTCAGGATTCCATACTGGTTATATACAATGATAAGCAGATCAATAACAACATATGCATCAAAGATGTCGTTCCCAAAGACTGAACTAATTATGACTATTAAACAACCGGAAAGCCTACAAAGGGTTTTTTGCTTGTCGATCACTGGTGCTATGAAAACAACATTATCAGCAGCTCTTCGAATCATTCTGGACCAATTCCTTGCAAGTTTTCGTATGGAAAATTACAGCAACGGGACTCTATAGACTCCTAGTAGGGAGCAACCTTAATATTGATGAGGTAAAAGATCTACATGATACCAGTAAGTGCATGCTATTCAGGTATAATATTCTCGCTATGCAAAGTGATGTTTTGTTGAGGAAATTATCCTTCAAAAAATCCTTCAAGGTCATCAGTAAGTGAAGATGCTATTTTGAATTATATAATACTTTTTATTACTGGTCTATTTATTTACTAGGTATACAGGGTGTTCCAAAAGGACTTGCTTAAACTAATTGCACATTTTTCCCTTCTACAATTTGAGGAGTGGCTGTGCTGTTAAAGATATCACACCTGAGATTCTGCAGTTTTATTCTCGCTTTCTTGGAAGCAACAGCGTTTGAGTCAAGATGAGTGAACTTAGGTTGGAAGAAAAGGTTCATCTTGTCGAGTGCTTCTTTTTTAGAGAAAAAGTGTATTGTGCTTCTTATAGGGCATTTCGTACTAAATATGGAACTCATAGAGTTTCGAGAAGTATCAGGCCGAAGTGTATTAATGACCACAGAAGAAAATGTCGAAAGAGTGACAAATTATTTCAAGGTTAATAAAAATGCGTCGATTCGGAAAGCTGCTCAAGCTTTGAAACTATCAAAAACATCACTATAGAGAATTTGAAAACATTATTCCAACATGCATCCGTATAAATAAATTTCTCATCACCTGTTGTCTGAACGTACCCCAGTAAAGGAAACGTCTATGGGACGTATTGAATTTTGCAAAATGATAACTGGAATGATTGAAGACTGACAGAAGGGTAGCAATTTCGATGAAAGGAATTTGCATTTAATTTTTCGAATCGCCGGTTACTGGTGAGACTTAAAAGAACCTTCTGGAAACTAAATTCTTCCCTTATGCAAAGAAAAGCGGCAGATTGTAATGGTGCCCATTTTGAAAGTATTTACCATGGACCTCTGTACATTTAACACTTTTGTAATCAATAAAATATCTCTCTACAAAAGCTTCTTTTTGTACTTTAAATATACTTGAATCAACCTCCATCTTTACTCTTTCTAAGGCTATTAATTTTTTTATGAAACTGCAAACGCTGAAAATGACAGCCGATTAGTTTCAGCAACTTCTTTTACGACACCCTGTATTATTAATTTGTAAATATCAAGAACCCGGATTAAGAATCTAAGAAAAACAATAACCTTTCTTTTCAACGACGTTAAACTCTAATTAAATTTTTTATTTTCTCTAAACGTCTTGCAATTTTAGTTTATGTCTGCATGTAACTTTCCGTTTGATATTGAGCCCAATCATAAATATTAGTTCCTCAATATGTTTCCGTGTTGACCAAGGTAATTAATAATAATTTAACAAAGTCTTTTGACTTTCAACAGAGTATCTGAACTTTTGGCCATAATATATGGCCTAATTTTTTTTAATTGTATGTATTATATTAAAAATCCACCTTTTTGCTTAAGAATTTATTTATATTCTTACAAATTTTAATATTCGACTTTTGTTTAAAATTCGATCTTTTTTAGTTGAAAAGTACTAAAAAATGTAACTATTTTATTGAAAATTTATGTTTTTTGTTTGTTTAGAATCATTTTAATTTTACTGATAATTTAACTAAATATTTTATTTTTGATTGAAAATTTACCTTATTTTAGTTGAACATTCAATTATTTGGTAAAAAATTGTTTTCTTTTTTTGGCTAACAATAGTTTTGTTTAGTCCAAAATGTATTTGATTGGTTAAAAATTTAACTATTTTGTTAAAATGTATTACTTGTGTTTTATGAAAATTAATTTTTTTAACAAAAAATGTAACTATTCCATTCTTAATTGGAAAATAATTTTTTTTAATTGAATAATAAACTATTTTGTTGAAACTCTTTGTATTTTATTTCAAATTCATCATTTTTGGCACTCCTCTTAAACTGAACGAAGAAATCGTCACTAGCTGAATTAGGATTTTAAAAAAATTAATTTTAAAAATATCTATGCATTATTCTTGTATCTTATGCTCTTGTTAAATAAGATAAATTACATTAGAAAAATCGATTTTTAACATATGTGATTTGAATTTTCGCAGTACTTTGACGAGAGCTGCCAGGGCTTCCTGGCGGCTAAATAAAAAAATTCAAGTTGGATAAAAGAACAATTTATTTTTGTAAACAAATAAATAAATGGAAGAAAGTCAAAGTTTAGGTCAAAAGGTTGGGTTTTTAAATAGCAGCCAGTATTTCTGAAGTAGATCTGAATTTCAAAAATTTGACATTATTTTGTACTGAAAGAAGATTTAAAGTTGTGTTTTCATAATTTCTTTATGTGTTTTACACTGAAGAGTTGAATTTTCAACAAAAATTTAGATTATAAGTCAAAAATTAAGTAGCTTCATTTTTAGTTTCAAGAAATTAATTTTAAACTGAAAAAATACATTTTTTACTATAAAAGATAAATTTCCAGTCAAAAATTGAATAATTACATTTTAAATATAAACATTATTTCTCAGCCAACAAAAAGTCAAAGTTTCGACACAATAATTCAATTCTTAACCGAATTAATCAATTTTTAACAAAAAAGATGGAGATATAAACAAGAAGAAATATTTTCTACCAAAATGAGGAATTATCATCTAAAATATAGTTTCGTAAAAAAATGGTTAAAATATATTTTTATTTACCAAATTTTATTTTCGGAAAAAAAATAATTTTCATTCTTGAAATTAATTTTTGACAAAAAACACGAACTTTCAACAAATCAGTAATATTTCCAATCAAAATAGATGAATTTTCAAACCAGGAAAATAGTTTTCTGCCAAAAAGGATGAATTGGAAATTAAATACAGAAATTTTCAACCACGTAATGGAATTTTCAATTGAACAATATACATTTACAAGCCAATGATAAAATAATTTTCAAAAAGAAATAGTTTACTTTCCTACCAATTAAGACATATTTTCAATAAAAGACATGAATTTTACCAAAATTTCTTATTTTCCAACTAAGAAAAAACAAAAATGAAATATTTAAATTTTCAGGTAATAAATTTTTCATGAATAATTGAATTTTAACTAATTTGTTATGATTTATAACTTTTTTAATAACAATATTTAAAAAGTTTATACTCAAGACACCTGCGTAAAAATTGTATTTTCTGACTCATTATCTGACTTCAGGAGAATAAAGATATAAAAGAGGTTACTTACCTAACATAGCGAAGTTTGGATCTGTCGTAGCAAGTCGGCGACATCTGTTCGTGTTTGAGCTCGAGCTCGAGCTCACATCAGGGTTCCACAGATTTCCTGATGAATCGCCTTGCCAACTTAATTCTGTAGGAACAAATAGAAATCGATGCATTTTTTATTGTTTATGCTTACACTGGGAAAACCCTGTTGCACTAAGGTGGTCCAAATTCTTTTTCTTGAATTGCCGTGTATATCTCTCAGAAATCTGTTAGAATCCGAAAAAAAATGAATCCATTTTTTCTTGCTTTAACAAAAAATTATATTTAGAGATAGCACAAACCCCATAAAGTTCAATATGTATTTTCTGCAAGAAAAATACAACTTTTTTAAAAATTGTATTCAAAATTGTCAATATTAGCTAAATTGAGTTGAAACTCAACATTTCTCTTTACATATAGCCACAGAATACGAATAAAATATTACTTTGTAAATATCGCCCTCACAAGATTTTTCACAGTCTCGCAAAAACTCCGTAAGGGGAAAAAAGGTTTTGCTTTATAGTTTATACTGAAAATTCGATGTTTTAATCAATTTGTTTAATTTATTATGTTCTTTAGCATTTTTGTTTCATAATAGAACTATGAAGTCGTTAATAACTCATTTAATTTATCAGAAATAATTATTTAAATGAATTATTACTGTTCATTATTTGATTTTCTTCTTCTTTATGAATGGTAGATAGCGACGGTTTCTCCTGACATTTTTTTGGTTTTTAAATCTTTAGTTTTGCTGTGGCATTTTAGTTATGAACAAATAATAAGTGAACCTGAACAAGAATCATTTCGAACAGTATTATACTTTTTGTACGTGGATAATTTTTTTTCTCACTATGTTTGAAAAAATATATATTTCTTAAATGGTTTTTTATTATTTATAATTTCTGAATTATAATTATTAGGGAACAGGTATCTAAAGGACTCTTAAGAGTTTGGTTTTTAAATAATAAAAAGAATTTTATTGCAAAGCGTATAAAAGGAAAAATATGGAATCTTACATATTTTAATATCAGCTCCCCACTCTTCCTCCTTCCAGTAAAATATATTTACAAAAAAGAAACACATCGTTTTAAATATGTTTCTTTCACATTTTTGATCATTCTTTTTTCATAACTAAAATGGCAAACCATAGTCAAAAATTTCAGAAAATGCCGCAACTATCTAGCACTTACATCGAAGAGAAGATAGTTATAAGCATTAATAAATTGTTTAAGCAACTATTTTTTATTAACTTGCATTAATTATTCCACCTCACTAAGTTAAAAGTGAACAAAAAGTTTAAAATTGCAGGCAAAACCTTAACTATCTGGCACTTATATAGATGAAGATAGTTATTAAGAATAATTATTTGTTTAAATAATTATCATGTCAGTCCAAGTGGAAAATAGACCACTAGTATATATTTTTTGTTAAGTTCAATTAATTATTATTTCACTCTAATTAAAAAATGGACAAAAAATTTTTAAAATTTAGAGGAAACATAACTATCTAGTATCAATATAGAAGAATATAGCATTTGTCAAGCATTAACTAAGTTTGATTAAAAATTGGACAAAAATTGGAAAATATTTGCAGAACCCGCGACTTTCTATCTTTATTTTAAGAGAAAATTGGTAAAACAATAATCAATTGTCTTAACAATTTATTTAAATATCTAATTGTGAAAATAAAGCAGTACTTCATGTATTATAAATAATTTGCACGAAAAAACTACAAAAATCATAACTAGCGCAAAAAACTATTTAAAAACAAAAGCCCTATGAAACCGTCTTATGGGGATGATATTTAAAAATATTTAAATAATTTTTCATACTGAATGTTTCATTTTTTGGTTTTCTTAGTTCTATATCTTCATACTTCTTTGGGTTAAACATCAATTAAAATAAATTTTAAACGTTTTTAATTTTTAAATTTTCAAAATTATCGTCATCTAAAGTTTCCTTAAGATAACTTTTGTTATACGACGCCCAGCCTACTTTATTGATACAATAAGTAGGCTATAAGCCTTCTATATTGTAGATCTTGTAAATACACATTTCCTTCAGCATCATACTGAATTTTAAAGCGTTGCCTTAAAACGGAAAAACAAGAATTACTTACAAGCTCAGTCTAGTTTATCTTAAAAACTTACGAATTTTACGTAAATTTATTAAATTTAGGGCAAATATAAAGGAAATTAAAGAATTTATTGAAATACTTGAGAATTTATGGCGACTATACGCAACCTTCATTATGAAATCTTAAGACATCTATAAAATTGATTAAATAATTGCCCAATATTTTTAAAATGAGATCAATCTCAATATCTGTTAGCTGTGTCAATAATTTCATAAAATAGCTACTTTTCATGATTCAGGAAGAAAAACAAATAAAACAAGTTAAAATTGTTAAAATAATTATCCAATATTCAATATAACAAAACAGAAATATTGCTCTTTAAATTCATTAGCTGTATCAGTTACCCTGAAAAATAATAACTTTTTACAATTTATTGATTTAAACAATATTTTCAACAAATAAAAATTGTTTAAACGATTCCAAATTACTTAGAAACTACTTGAAACTTTTCAATTAGCGAAAAAAAACTAATTCATGATGAAATATTGCAAAAAACACCGTCTTTAACATCAATTTTACACAGATAGCTATTCTGATTTTTTTGGGATATTTTCCGGGCACAGGAAAAGAGGATTAGTGGGTTCAAAATAAAAAGTTATGAGGTGAAAATTATATCGTGAATATTTCTCGTGAGGTAACTGAAGTTTAAATTATAGATAGATAATGATACGTATTACGCATCAAGAAATGTAGTTACCAAATTTTTTACCTCTCACCTGATTTTTCAGACCTAGGTTGCCTATAAGGTCGTCTGCCTGGGGCAAAAGTCATTAAACCTTCGAAAGTTTCAATTTACAGAAAGCAAAAAGACTATAATCAGTAAACAGAAAAATTGGGACGCAGTTAGGAAACACTGAAACCATTTGAATCTCGTGTACAGAAGATATACGAAGAAGTATTCAAACATAAAGTTACACATGACCCTCGGTTTAGCCTTATTTCTTAAGCCGAGGAATCAAAACATACCAGTTAGGATCACCTAAGCCGTTTCCAATCTGAATGCATAATATTGAGCAAAATACTCGACTGAGTACTCGCGCACTGCGGCCTTTACGAGACGAGAGTCGCAATCGTCTTTCACTCCTTGATTTGAGAAACTACGTTGGTCATCAGTTCTAGGCATTGCTAAACGACAAGTGGAAACAAATTTGATAAGAAGCCGTTAAAGTTTGTCTCTAAACCCATGGTTTTTCTGTTAAAAGACTATATATCCGTTTCCGAAAATTCGACAAAGGTTAAAAACATCGTTAAACAAAATTTGCACTTACCAACAAACTTCGGATGAACTAAAAATATAAGAATTAGAATGCAACTGGCGATTTTCATCTCTTCTGTTTGTAGCAGACAGCTTTCGTGAATTTCGAATAAGAAATTTGAAAATCATCCATATATAGAAATCTACATCAGCCCACTTTATAATGAATGGTGAAGTAAGGAAAAAACGGAACCGCCATTCCCGGCGGATAATCATAAGCATTCTATTTTTAACGGGAGTCACTTATTGGTAGCCGAACCTTTGAGTTTCCGGTACAGTGGCGAAAACTGTTGCTGTCACGTTGAAACAGACTCTATGTGTTCAAGTATTACTTCTAGGAATATCTGTTTAATACGTGAAAACCGAGACATGAAAAAGTCAAGTGGCTGTCAAGAAATGAAGGTGAGGAAAAATACCATTTATTATTTTGCCGTCAGTAAACATTTGGAAAAAAGTTAACAAAATGTTGATTTTTAAGATTTCGGACAAGAAATGTAGAAGTTTCTTAAGAATTTTGAAAGATTTGAAAATAATGACATTTTTTTACGAATGTGTTTGTCTGCCCGCTCGTCTGTCTGTAATTTTTTATAGCACGATAACTTTTAAAAGAATTGATAAATTTAGGTCATTTTGAATATTTTTGAGACCACTTTCTTCAATATTCAAAAATTCTCTGTACGGTATTCAGTATTCAGTATTCAGCAAGAGAATATTGCTTTTTGAATGCGCTGCAAGATTATCATCACAACTTTTTAAATTTTCCTGGAAATTTTAATTTTATGACCGCATAAAAATATATTAAAAAATAAACAAATACATTTTACGGTCAAACTATGCAAAATACGAAAAAATTAGAAAACTTTAAGAGACTTCAAAGTATTTTTAGAAAATCTCAAGATATTTTAAATGATTTTAAAGAGTTTGACATTATTTTCAAAGAATTCGAAAAATCGAATTATTTTAAAGAAATTTAAAAGATTTTCTAAAGAATCCAAGAAGATTTAAGGGTTGGCAAGACATTTTATAAGATTTCGATAAAAGCCTGTTATCACGCAAAGGACATTATTGAAGTTGCATGTCGGCTTATTAACTGTATGGTTAAGTTGAGAAGTACGGTTGAAGGGGGGGGGGGG
>NC_046657.1:58445712-58470171 GCF_010883055.1 Belonocnema kinseyi
GGGGAGGGTAAATAAACTCGTTTCGCTTCCTCGTATTTGATTGAGTTTATCTAACGCTGATACGCATCCATCGGTCTGGTGTAATAAGAACTACACAACTAACTTATCCTAGTCGAACAGGTATCGTCAATAAAGAGGCGAGGGTTTCTTATTAATATTTTTTGGTTTATTATACAAAATTAAATATAAAGTTTTTTGAGAGGCACGAGTGCACAGAGTACCTATATTTCGGCTTGGGTCGCCTCACCAGGCTCCCTTGGGTGCGGGATGAAGGCTTTCGAGGATTGATGGCAGGTCTAGACGGTCGTGTAGCGTGATGAGGATTCATAGGCGAGACCGCTAAACCGAACCGATACTGGGCAACTTGCCGCGGGCGGGACAGTCGTCTCGTGGTGTTTGGTCGAACTGTAGTCGTTATGTTAAGACAATCGACCGGTGTGGTATAAACTCGACTTTTCTACTCAAGGTGTTCGCACAAGAAAACACGTATGCAGTATGATCGAAACGGATAACGCACGAGCCGTCCGCGCACGCACACAAATCGCCATCCAATTGCGTGTGATCTGTCGCGCTGCTGCTGTGCGAGCTGGCTACGTACAGCTCACCTATCGGACCTCCACTCGAGAAGCAGAAGTTTGCGACGTTGCCAATTTTGTGAACGGTACGTAGCCAGTTCACCACACGTATTCTCTTGCGCGAACACCTTTAGCAAGGCCATGAATGGGCGTGATCTGCGTGGGGGAGTGTCGCTAGGCGAGTCACGTCGCCGTGCTGAGAAAAAATTCTCCCGGAGAAATTTTCTATCCAAGATAGCGATGTATACCGCTAATGTCTTCTCACCGGCGGGGGGCAGGCAGAAGGCCACTCTATCCGGTTGCGGCGTTTGTGCGGATTTGGTGATGGGGACACACGGACTCGGTGGTTTCAGTGGTGCTACCTCGACTGCTGCATCTAACAATCGAGGCGTAGAATGGGCCCCGAGTCTAGGGGGGTAGGGGGGACTTCTTTCAAAAAGTTGAAGTACTGCTGCAGACTCCTGCGGGCTCGACTTGGAGATATATTTTTAACCTTCTTCAAAGATACTGCATTCATCTGCGAAGAAACACTAATCAGGAGACATACATGCCTCTGGTTAAAATCCCTGTTTTCTCTTCTTAGCGATGTATTACTTATTCGTTCTTCTCTTATAATAATGCGAGGTGATCTACTTCGTTGCGGTGGTGTTTTAGTTGGAATCGGAGTTTGTTCCACTACAATAGGTGACTGATTTGACCTATTTGTTAGATTTTGTTGTGGTGGCTGCCAAGTTCCTTCTCTTGTTGGTGACCCTTACGAAAATATATGAAAGGACAAAAATGACAAGCGTGTCATTCTTTTCTGTCATGTTTTCACTGTAGTTTTTTTTGATCACAGGAAAACGACTGGAAAAACAACAAAGAAAACGACAGCCGAAAATGACATGCCCTAATTGTTTATAATTTATAATAATATCCTGCACACGTCATGCATGTCGCACGCGTAATGTGGCCAATATTATCGGAAAAATGCCAGTAAGGCAGGAGTCGAACAATTGACACATGCCTTCCAAATAAATAAAATTTTCTGCAAATTAAACTTTTTCTGAATTAGATACAGTGGTGTCAGAACGCGGATATCCCTGGAATGCGTAGAAGTTATCAGGGGCACACAAACTATATATGATAAGTAACGATTGCTACCCCAACTGGGGGGTGTGGGTACCCAAGAGGTTGGGTGAGTGGGGTGTGGGTTTGAGTGAGATGGACTAGAAAATGTAGATTTTACTGAAAATAATACTAAGCAATTCATAATTTTAAGTAAAAATGAAGAAAAAGCGTTTTTTGTATAAAGAAAATAGCCCGTCGCTACCCCGGTGGCAGTAGGAGTGTACGCCGCTGATAGTTATCCTTTTATACTTTTAGGTCATGTCACGCTATTTTCCAATTTAAAAATACCCAGGAATCACTACTGCCCATGCCAGAGATCATCTCATTTGTATTGCGTAAATACGATCGAAGCTACACGCGTGCATTAACAACGTTTTAGCTTGGTCATTTTTTTCCTATCATATATTTTCGTAAGGGGACTTAGACCTATTTGGTGCATTTCTTTTTGGTGGCGTCTGAGCCTTTTCTCCTGATAATGAGTGAGATTTTACTGGTGGAACTGAATTCAGTAGCGTAAGCAGAGTTCTTTTTGGTGGGATTTTTGTGCTGATGTCGGAGTCCATTACACTCAAAAATATTTTGGTGAGATTCGAGTCATGAATGGTGAAACTGTCTCTAAGGCTTTCACCCGAGATAAAACCATTCTTTTGTTGTAGAGAGATCTTTAATGCTGTGATTCCTTCTTTTGACAAAGTGAAATGACGAAATTTTCTAATCCCATCGACCTGACTTAATGAAAGGGTAATATCCAAATCGGAAGATTGATTTCCTCCCAATTGATGGGGTTCAACTGAAATAAAGAAAAAAATATATTTTTAAATTTACGATTACTTAATTAAATGTTTAATGTTTTAATTATACAAGACATTTTCTAGAGTTATGCATGTATAATATAAATAGGCACAAATATTCCCACATAGAGCACTTCCCGAAAAAACCTGACATTTTCCTAGGACTTGGTCCCTGTGGTAATAGAGTATAGAGAGCAGAGGGGTGGCCAGAGTTATGGAAAAAAGGAGTAGTGGTACTAATAGTGAAGAATGACAAAGGAGAGGAGATGAAAGATTATAGGGCCGTGACGTCGAAGCCAACACTGTATAAAGTATATGTAACTATTTTGTCGGCGAGATTGAAGAAAGAAGTTGAGGAAAGAATATAGAGACATCGAATCAGGCAGGCTTTAGAAAAGGAATTAGGGTGATAGACAACATATGTGTTGTGAACTATATAGTAAATAAGAGAATTAAAGGGAAAAAGGGATAAATGATCGAAATATTCGTGCACTTAAAGGCGTCGTTTAACTCACCAGACCGAAAGGATATAGAGAAAGTTATAGTGAAAAAGGGAAAAGAAAGAATGGACGTGAAGATGGAAGGAATAAAGCTAAAAGAGTATGCTAAAAGCTGGTATGGCCAGAATTGGGTTATGGAACTATGACATGGGGATGGAAGCAAAGGAAGATATTGAGAGTTTACAAGAAAGGTATATAAGGTGGACTCTAGCGGTAGACAGGAGGACGCCAGAATATATAATGAGAGAAGAAACGCAAAGGGATAAAGTAAGTACTAGAGCGAGAAAGAGAGCATTGCGAATTGAGACGAATCTGAGAGAGAGAAAAAGGAGGAGAAAGGAGAGAGAAAGATAATTAACAGAAAAATTAGGGATAAGAAGGATGAGAAGGTTGACCAGAATAGCAAGATTTAGATTGGGAAGCGAGGTAAAGAAGGTGAGAGGATGTATTCAGAAAAAGATAAGAACAGAAAGTGCAGAATATGTAAATGGGAGAAGGAAACATGAGAGCAAGAGATTGTGGTAAAGATTCTACGGAAGGATGAATTAGAGGAAGAATGAATATGATGCGGTTCCGTTTTCTCTCTCCCCCTCTCTCTCTCTCTCTCTCTCTCTCTCTCTGATTTTCTATGATAATAAACAATGTGAGTAATTTCTAATTCCACAAAAATTACGATGCGCGATGGAATATAATTACCGAAAAATGTTATAGGATTTCACAAAACAAGTAACCTTTTGTATTACAATATTGGTTGTAATGATTGTGATGAATGATTATATTATTTAGTACAAGCCAAAACATCTCTTTAAATGACATCAGCTTGATTTAAACAAATGTTTCAAGCAAAATATATTTTGTATAAATCAAGTAGAATCTGTTACTGAATTCAAATATATAAGTTTTGTTTAAATGAAATAAGCATTTTTCTCAGGGATTCTGAAAATTTTGTTTTTCATTGTTTACTATTTAGATACTTGAGAGTATGTACACGGGTTTATTAGATTAGTGGTAACAATTATTGAACATTAATATATCAAATTTGTCATTCTACACCGATTCACGTTCTGTCAAGAAAGGACTAGTGATTATTGTTGTAAATGTTACTGAGAGTGGTCTATGTTTTTTTATATTGCATGAAATTTTAGTATGTTATGATTAACCTATTTATAGATAGAACCCGCGTAAAAATGTTTGAAAAATATTTGTGTAAATGATTGTTTATAATGCCGCTTAGTGCTATTATCGATGTGAACGAAATAATAACAGGTGATCTTTTAATCAATTGTATTAAAAATGCTGCGACGAGTTCTGTGTTTTTCAATTTCTAAAAAGGAATAGAATATTGATCCTCTTCGTTATGAGCGATGAAATGTTTTGCCTTATCAATTTTCACTACCTTCAATTTCAGGAAAGTTAACATATAGATTGTTGTAGATTGCTTCTAAAAATAAATTTGCTTATACTGCCGTACAAACTGAAAAGATACGTGACATTGCCGCTTAGCGCGATTTTCTTAAGCATGGCAACGAAAAAGTCGACCTAAGCGGCAATGTCACTTATGTATCTTTTTAGTTGGTACGACAGTATATGAATTTTTAGTAATACATCGCGTTTGGTTAGGAATTTACTGAGAAATTCAAAGTAAGGTTAGAAAGTACGTATACGTACTTTACCTATGTATTAAAATTATTTTGATTTAAATCAACTTTTTGAAGCCGAAATTAATTACGTAATAAGTTAGCAATCTTATAAGAGTTGAATAAAAAAATTAATTTATATGATACCTTGGATATAGTTATTATTCACTTAAAATATATTTTTTAAACTACAAATGAAAATTTGTTTAAACAACATACAATTCATTCAAATAAAATTTTTTGTTTCAATCAAAGAAATATTTTTTTCAGAGAATAGAATATTGATCATGAATCATTTACTTATACGTAACCCCGGCTACATCCAATATGAATCCATATATTAGGTCTTAAAGTTTCCGTGTCGGCTGGACCTCCAGTGACCACAGAGTCATTGATATCGACATACGTTTTACGAAGGAATCTGGCACTCCTGCACCCTCTCAACCAGATTTCCAGTGAGAAAGATGAATGAGGAAGTGTCTGTCAGAGTTTTTGGGACAACTGCATCGGGCACGGAGAACGAGTCTGAAATTACCCCGGAGAAAGTCTGTAAGATTCTAAAAACTCAAAAGAACGGAAAACCTCCTGTTCTCGACCGAATTGAGGTAAAGGTCCTGAAGAAGGCTTGGCCTGTCATTGGTGCTCATCTGTTGTGTCTTCTCAATAGATATTTGAAGTTCGATGTCTTTCCAAAAACCTGGAAGCAGGGTTCGATTAGGGTCCTCATTAAAGGCGAAGAAAGGGATGACGTTACACTGGTGCATAAATTAGACAGTTTCTCGAAAAAGGTGTCAAAAGGGTGCCCGCAGGGCTCGGTCTTAGGCCCAACATGCTGGAACCTAACATTTGACGGCTATCTTAAGCGTCTTACTGAAATTCGCGGTGAAGACGTTTCTGCTTATGCTGATGACCTGCCCACTCTTATTTCTGGTAATTCCATAAAAGAGGTGACGGAGATTGGTCAAATGGTGATGGATGCCATTAAAAAATGGTGCTCATTCGCGAATATAGAACTTTTTCCAGGCATATCGGTCTGCATAATAACATCAGATACAAAGCCTCGAATTTTAAAAACAAGAGGTTGTCGATCAAAATTAACAGAAAATCAATCAAACTCAGCGAAAAAGTTAAATACCTCGGTGTTTACCTCGGGAAGGATCTCAGCATCCAACCTTGTGTAGATTATCTCACAGCTACCGTAGCAAGGCTGTTTAGTAGGTTAGCTAGAATCGCGAAAGCAATGTGGGGCATAGAGCAGCAATGCGTCCATCCAAAAAGAGTCCAATGGTCCATCCAAAGAGAGGCCTCCCGGCCTCCAGGGCTGAGCAATCTGAGCCTTTAGCTGGATAGTACTAATGTTTGACTTCTCTTAAATTAACGCGAACAAACGCAGACTGCAGCACCCGGCCTTCATGACCAAGCAGTCTGTACCCTCAGGTGATTCAGGCTGCAGCACCCGGTTTGCATGACCGAGCAGCCTCTTTTTTAGGAATTGTGGCTAATTTTGTAACATAGTTCAATCCAAAAGTTGTATAATGCTTTAATACTTTGTTTAAAATACAAACGCACCAAAGAGATTCGTTAAGAAAACATCATGGAATAAATTGAGCATTATTAAATTACAAATAAATGAACAATTCCAACTTTTACCCAATAAAAATGCAAAACTCTAAATAAATATTGGTAAGCAAATTTAACTGGGAATATTTTTTTAGAATATTTTTACAGTTCTTTAAAATTATTTACAATTAAGTATGAAAATATTTTCCTTAGTTTTATAAAAAATGTTCAAAAGGCTTATTTTTGAGCTTCAAGTTCGCAATTAAGGTCATCAGAGATTTAATCATATACCACACGTGCATAATCAAAATAAATAACTAACTTATTAAAAGTTAGCATCATTAAAGGGAGGTAATCCACTGGTTGAGAGAGTAGTATCAATTGGTAGAGGCTCAATCAAGAAACGTTTCATAAAATCATTTAGCGGGTAGTTCTGATCAAAGATTTGACTCTGAGAGGGAATAATTCCAAGCCGCCAGAGGACCTTCCAGATATTTTCATCCTTATACTTGTTAACAATTCCATTATATTTATATTTATTTTTAGAGACCCTTCTCTTAGCTTCAACCAGAATTTTAATTTCTATCAAAAAATACACTTCTCCAATAAGCTTCAGACAGCAGAGTAAACATCTATCCTCAGTGGTGCGTAGATCCATGTGGAACTATAGTAAACCAGCTGAATTGATCAAAGACGTAAAGTAATTGGATTGGTTCGAGCGAATATTTAAATTTGTATTAAAATCCCCTGTAATTATGACATTACTATAATTTAGCGTGTAATCAAAAGCTCCGTCTCAATTTCATAACGAAACCCAGCATTAAGCAGTTTATAAACAATGCCAAAAAGTATGCGTTCATGAGATTGAAAAACATCGATGAATAAAAATTCGGTAGCCGGCACAATGGTTTCAGTACTGGCGTTTAAGATTTGACCCTTTAAATCATTATGGACATATACGCAAACCCCACCACCTCTACGAGACTCCCTATCTTTTCTGAAAAGTGAATAATTCTTAAGGTTAATATTTAAAAAATCAAATTGAGGCTTGAGCCAAGTATCAGAAACAGCTATAATATGAAACGATCTCTGATCAAAATAACAAGCAAATTTATCTAAATGAGCAGGCAGGAATTGAGCATTGACATGACATATATTGAGAAAGGCCATCAAGTGTTACAAGAAGGAGACAATGCCATATATAGGGCAACTTATATATAGATAGACCACTTGTAGGAAAAAGTCAGATGTAGAATGCAGGTGTGAAGTGGGTAGTATCAAATATAATCATTAAAAAGCGAAAAAAGTACCAAAAACTATACAGAAGGAGTATACCTAAGCAAGAATAATAGATTAGAATTTAAGATTTTTTCTCACAGTAGCGTAGTAATCTTATCAGCAAACTGCATTAATATATTTAGTAAGCATAACATTAGAATCAAGAAAAAAACAAAAATAAAATGATCTAAAGCTCGAAAGTAAAGCCCCTTCGAAATAAAAAAGATAAATTCTATAATAATTGCCAATATTCTAATGACAGCAAGAAAAAAATATCGAATATTTGTAGTTTAAAAATTAATAAAGTAAATAACAATCTATATTTAATATATAATTACGGCAAACCATATACTCCAAGTCGTCAATAGGGGATATTTTCTTCTTACGTCTAGATTATTGAAGAGCATCCAAATCCTGAACCTGGACAAGAAAAATTCTCGGAGCACCATCAGATTTCTGACAAAAAATCTTGCCCCCCGCAATCCGCAGGTATTTGATTTTATTGTTTCTCCGTAGTTCCAATGCAGCGCTGTAAATCTGCCGGTTGTGAGTTAGAGGTGGCTATTATGATAGGTGGAAGCGAAGGGCAAGAAGCAGTGTAGTTTGCAGATCAGAGCCTGTAAAAAATTGCCAGATCCTCCTTAGTGATTTCTACCCCAAGGTAGAAGTGAATTAACAGATTTCCCGATTTGCAAACATTGTTCACGGTCTATGAAATTCAAAGATTTGAACTCTCGAAACTGACCATTTTTTTATTTGAAGTTATGAAGCAATTTTAAATCAGTGTTCGAAAGCTGATTTTTTATTAGACGTTTCAGAATCCTTTATCAAAAAATGGCACTTTATTAGAAGACGAGGTTTTTTATGCTGACGTTGAAGAATGCGCAGGGCAGTTTGGAAATTGAGATGCCAAAACCCCTGGTTTTAATTTAGGTTTGTGGTACCATTCTCACTGCAAGAAAATCCTAATCTTACAATTATAATTTACTTTAGTTTATTTATTGAATATAAACGGGTAAGCCCTTCGTACAGTGATCAATTAATCAGAATCTTACACAGTGTGTTTAACACTGATCAGCACAAATTAAGCCAAATTGTTAATCGTTTTACAGAGCTCAGTTGTAAAATACGTCGCTGGTTGGTCAAGTAAATCAATATCTGTACCGTATAAATTGGCCTCGTTGCAAATTCTACTGATGACAGAGATTTTTCCATAATTAGTTCGATTGTAGTTGATTTTGAACGGAATGTTCTTTCTAAGTGATTTCGAAGGAACGTACATGTTAATTTCAGCTAGGATTTTCGGGCAGTCAATTTGGTTATTTAATACATTGTATACAATATTTAAGTCAGCAAATAAGAATCTGGAACTCATTTTTTGGATTCTGAGCAATACCCTAATTCCACTATAATCGTGATCGCACCTAAGCATCGGTATCCCCATTTGCCTAGATGCAATGCGCATAAATCTGTTTTGTATCCTTTCAAGTCTAATTTTATGGATAAGATACTGAGATGCCCAAAAGACTGAGGCATATTTTAAGTGTAACAAAGCCCAAGGACCTGAGTGCCTTTTATGTCACCTAAGAAACTTGATCGTTAAGCATTAGTGACTCGTTGAGAAAGAGTCCTAGGTCACAAACCTGCGTCGCCCTCTGTAATACTTCCCCGTCCAGCAGATACTGGTGTTTATCTGTTAATCTTTTCCTCGAGAATGATATTACTAGGTATTTTTTGACATCAAGCATCATTCCGTTTAGCGAGCACCATTCTTGCAACCTATTAATATCACTTTGAATTTCGAGAACATCTTCAAGGGTTTGGATAGCTTTAAAAAGTTTAGGGTCGTCAGCAAATAAAAGAAATAGATAATATTTGAATACAGTATGGATATCGTTAACATAGAGGATGAACACGAGGAGACCCTGATTCGAACCCTGTGGTACCCCCGAAGATGCTGGGAAAATCTCAGAGTACTGCCCTTCTACATGAACTGAGTGCGGCCCATCGCTAAGATGACTTATTAGCCAGTATAGTAACATTTCAGACAAACCCAGGGCCCTAAGCTTTGTCACAAGAGTACAGTTGTCAACCTTATCAAAAGCTTTTGAGAAGTCTGTATAAATCGCGTCAAACTGGTACGCCCTCTTCCATGTTTTTATTGAGAAATAGCGTAAACACATACATTCTTTGAGGTTGATCTCCCTCTCCTAAAACCGTGCTGTTCGTTGATGCTAATGTTGTTTGAAGCAAGATAAATTTCATCATAAATGACACTTTTGAACACTTTTGCAATGTAATTAAGGATAATTATTGATCAGTAATCTGTTAATTCAGTGCAATTCTCATTCTTATGCACGGTATTATTATTCCTTTTTTCGTTCATGTGACAAGATCCCCTCAACTACAGATTAAGTCAAAATTACGTACAACGGTTCGATTAAAGACTCACAGCATGATTTTAAAAGGACGGATGGTACCCCATCAGAACCTGCTTCCTTGGTTACATCAAGAGTCATTAAGAGTCATAGGATATTACCATTCCAGTTATAGCACTCTACAGATAATGTTTGGTTTGATGCATTTCGGATTTTTTGCTTCGCGTATATTGAGCACTGACACTAATTTTGGACTAAATCGTCTAAACCTTAAACAAAATTAATATAAGCAATAAAAATTGCACATTCGTTGCAAATCAACAAATAAGTATCTGCATACACGTAACCTATCATTATTTTTGGAGCATTTTTAGCGTTTTCTAGCGGAGAGAAAAATAAACTTTGAACGTCAATAATGTCTAGATCACGTGACTAAGTTCATTCATAAAATTTTTGTGTGGAAAATTAAATGATTTTCATTTTTTCGGTCCTCACTACGTCCATGCGGATTGACATATCGTGTTCAGGATTTAGGAGGTTATACCGAAAGGACTAAGGAACTTTTGTATATATCAAAATGTTTATAATTACGAAGAAAGTTTTCTAGTGAAATACTATAGGAATAGAAAAAAAACTTTTAACGTCGACGAAGTAGATGCCTTGATTTAAAAAAATCGAGGAACATCTTAGAACGTGACACTCGAAAATCCGTCCAAGTCCCATCTGGAGAAATGTTCATCTTCAGAAAGTAATTGAATTTTTCTAATGGTTATATATTCTTATGGATTTTTTTATTGGTGTGAAACAATTTTAAGTTATACCAAACCAATAATAATAAAATTTCGCCCGGGGGCGAAAGACAAGGCGACTCTGACGCTGAGCCTCGCCGGTTAGTTCACGGTCAACAATAGTTATCAGCTAATCGATTCAACGTCAAAAATAAGACGTCAAGAATTATGGAAGTTGGTTGGAAAATTCCGAAGAGTAAATTTGATCACATTTCTGGTGTTGCTATGATTCCAATTTGAAATTTATCTTTTATTTTTAGGACCAAAGAAATAAAAATCATTCTACACAAAAATTCATGCACGAACTTAGTCACGTGATCTCGACTTTATCAACGTTTAAAATTTCTTTTTCTCTCCGCTAGAATTCGCTAAAAATGCTCGAAAAATAATGATAGGTTACGTGTATGCAGATACTTATTTATTGATTTGCAACGAATGTGCAAATTTTATTGCTTACATTTATTTTGTTTAAGGTTTAGACGATTTAGTTCAAAATTAGTGTCAAAACTCAATATACGCGAACCAAAAAATCCGAAATGCATCAAATCAAACATTACCTGCAAAGTGCTATAACTCGAATGGTAATATCCTATTTCATCGATTTATAAATGAAATTTCTTTAAAACTATAAACATATTGATGTATACAAACGTTCTTTGGTGCTTTTTATTTAATCTGTCAAATTTTCAACACGATATCTCAATCCGTGTGGACACAATGAACACCAAAAAAAATGCTCATAACCGGGGACTAGTTTGGCCACGTGGCCACGAAGACTATGCCCTTAACTTATAGAAAATGTCTTCCTTTTTATATGAACATACGGGAGATCAATGGTATCCGTTAGATTAAATAACACATCACGATTTTGTGTTAATACTATAGTTAATTAAAAAATTAATGTAATTGTACATTAATGTACATTAATGTCACGACCATATGTTGCCAGTTTTGACTATATAGCTCGTGCTGTTTTTCTGGCAGAGGCGTAAAAGGTTAGAAGGGTTTGGTGTGCTCGGTGATTTTCTTCTTTCGAAAAAAATGGAGCAAAGACTTTGCATTGAATTTTGTGTGAAAAATGGAATCCAGTGTTCTAAAGCTCTTGAAATGTTGACAGTTGCATACGGTGAGTCTACTCTGAGTAAGAAAAATGTGTATAAGTGGTACAAGCTGTTCCAAGAAAGCCGAGAGGATGTCGAAGACGAACCTCGCCCTGGACGTCCCAGCACATCAACAACAGGTGAAAACGTTCAAGCAGTGGAAGAAATGGTGTTAAAAAATCGCCGAATTACCATCAGAGAAGTTGCTGAAGATGTTGGCATATCGGTTGGCTCATGCCATGCTATCTTTTCGGACGTTTTGGACATGAAACGTGCGTCAGCGAAATTTGTTCCAAAACTGCTTAATTTTAATCAAATGATCCATCGCATGACCATCGCTCAGGAGATGTTGAATGAAGTCAATAATCATCCTGTTTTTCTCAAAAGGGTTATAACTACGGATGAATCGTGGGTATATGGTTATGACGTCGAAACTAAAACCCAATCGTCTCAGTGGAAGCATCCTGAGTCTCGAAGACCGAAAAAAGCACGTCAAGTTCGGTCAAATGTGAAGGTTTTGCTCACTGTCTTCTTTGATTACCGTGGCGTAGTGCATCAGCAATTCTTACCACAAGGTCGTACAGTCAATAAGGACTATCACCTTCAAGTTATGCGCCGTTTGGGAGAGGCGATACGCAGTCAACACGCAGTCAACCACAGTCATGCCTCAGCCTCCATATTCACCGGATTTAGTCCCCAGTGACTTTTTTCTTTTCCCAAAACTGAAGAGACCCATGAAAGGACATCGATTTTCAACGATTGAGAAGATAAAAACTGCATCGCTGAAAGAACTCAAGGCTATACCACAAAATGATTATCAGATGTGCTTCGATGATTGGAAAAAGCGTTGGCACAAGTGTATTATATCTGAGGGGGATTACGTTGAAGGGGACAACATAAATATTGAGGAATAAATGAATATTTTTTTCAGAAAACCATAAAGTCACCTTATTTTTTGAACACACCTCGTACATACGGCCATAACCGTCCCATCAGAAGCTAAAACTTCCTTTTTTCAAATTATCTGATCCTTTGAAAAAAGATCCTTACACGCTTTATGCGCAGGCTTAATAATAAAATCCTTGTTCTCACTCTTAATTGCTTGTTGCCAACGATGGCAACCTCCTTTTTGCATTTTGATGGCAACCATAACCTCATTTTTTGGAACAGACAAAAACACTTTGTTTACTCCGTTTGAGCGGGTGACATCGTGCCCTGATCGACAGTTCGGAAGTATACATTGACCCCCCCCCCCCTCATTTTTATAACACAAGTAGATCAATCAAATACGGCAAATAGACAATAAAGTTATGGAATTTCACGATTTTTTATATGCGAAAAGATAACAAACAACGAGCACACGGGGCGTGCCAGAGGTGGCGCCAAGGTTCACGACTAGCCGCTCTTCATAAAACTGACACGACACGCGCTTTTATTAAAAAGCGAAAATCGTGTCACCATACTGATTCTAGAATAAGTATTTTTTCACTTTCATCAAATCAACCCAGGCAGGTGCATTCGGCCTTGCAACAGGCTTTAGCTCCCCTGCATAAACAAGGTTGTTTTCTGGCACTCGTACATAAATGGTTATCCTTCCAGGCCATTGTTTTTCTACAGGGCGTGGCACAAGATCAGTTTTGTAAAGTTTATCATCTTCTCCTTTTACAAAACACTTGTAGCCCAGTACATCAGGATCATCTTTTTCATAGATATGGTTTTCTAAGTCAGCTTTTAAAAACGCAAAGTCCACATCCGGGTTGTAGAGAAAAACGGGCTCAAGCGAATTTATTTTGCGCGGATATTTGATTTCTATTTTCATCCAGCTAGGAATACCACCCCTCATGAATGACAAGTTTAGAGTTCCCGAAACAACATGACCACCTGGCTTTTGCAAAGCAATGATGCTGCCTCCAAGAATATAAATCTGCTGGGGAGAATACAATCCTCCATGACTTTGTAGATGGCTTCCTGTGGCCTCCGCGGCATCTAATTTTGTAAGCAAAAATATAAGTTTATTAATTTCATGTACACTGGGTAGGAAACACGAAACTAGACAAGTCATCCCAATTTTGGCAACGGGCGCTCAGTCAACGGGAATGCTGCGAATTCAATGAGTGGCGGCGACTCCATTTTACGATATTCAACGACAGTTTGGCGCGAAATTTGAATTTAAATTACTGCTTTGGATGAAAAGAGAATGAAGAAAGAATTCTTGTATCAAATATAGTAATTGAAAAGACGTTACAATTAGTTTTCAAGAAAGTAATTGCACCAACACCCAACACTAAAAAAATAAATTTAATATGTTCATCGTTGCTAACACTAGTTAATACAGAATTCTTCTTTGCAGGGAGACATCGCAAGATGGTGGACTTCCCCTCTGATTGACTCAGCCCCACTGTGACTTGCCTAGTCCCTAAAAGAAAGTTGAATCTTCAACCAAATCAGATCATTTTTCAAACAGTTGTATTTTATACCGAAAATAATTAATTTATCTTTTTGGTTGTATTCAACTGAGTTTAAAAACTCAATTACACACTTTTTGAGTAATAATTTATAATTTGTTTAAGGTTTGGGTACCAATTTAATCATTTTATTAAAAATGTAACTATTTTACTAAAAATGTATGTATTTTATTTAAATAATGTCTTGTTTGATAGAAATTCATTCTTTCCTTTTTAATTTAACGTTTTTTCATCTGAAAATGTAACTATTTCATTTTTCGTGGATATTTTTTAAACACACACATAACCAGAATTTAGATTATTAAATTTTTTCTTTTCAAACTGAATGACTTACACTTTCACTTAGTTTTATGAATGAAACGAGCAATTTGTATAATGATGCTTTGTATAAAAAAGGAAATGGTTGATTCACCCAAATTTAAATTGTTACGGCACTTTGACTAGAACGGTTAGTGCTAACTACAGTATGCTTAAGTACTCTTATTAGGTATTTTCACTCCAACCTGCAGATAACTTCACTTCGTTGAGTGCTGAGGGTAAAACAATGGATCAAATGCGTGTAACAAGACTTTATTTTTGTAATATCTTCGTAATGAATCATAATAATAATTATTTCATAAAATAATGCATAAAAACCAAAACTATTTTTCAGACAAACTTATATAGACAAAATTAGTTTCTTTTACGAATGTATTAGCAAAATAGTGAAAAAATTTACTGAAGGGCGTGCATTTGGTCCATTGCTTTTCCTTTAGCACATACCGAATTGAAAAAAACATTTCAAAGTAAGTCTTTTGATCATTTTTACCATTTTACCATTTCTTAATTGAGTGTGGGTATCCATACTGCGTAGCACGATACTCCAATGGAATGTTTTTAGTAGATTTAAGAATAAAGAATTAATTGTTCGTGGCTATTTTGTTTGTTATGATCCTACCCCGACCTTTAAACAACGGTGGATATCGAGGGATTTTCGAAATCTGATGCACACAGAGGATTGAGATTTTTTTCTGCCGCCATTATCTAAGAACTGATATTTTTGTGTTGAATCTAGTTCCCGTCTTTTCATTGCTGTCTCCAATAATCCCGAAACCTGGCTGGAAACCTTGAATGCCTCCAGAGCTAGTGTTGACAGCGGATCATTTTTCCTAGGCTTTGGGAATAAATTTGATAGACTTGGAGCTATACCTTAGCCTGGACCAGTAATTCTTTTGTGGGAGGAAGTCCTCAAATATCCTAACAGGGCCCTCGATGCTACGACACGGGCCTAGAAGACAGCCTTTTCAAGACTCTCGCGATATTATGTGAATCAGGTTTGCTTGTTCCCGATTTCTTGTCTTATGTTTTGCCAAATGCGGACGACTCTCCTGGCAGATAAGACGTGAGCTTCTTCATTTACCGAAAAGGCTTCATATCTACACTGACACATTTTGCCTAATTACAGCCTTCAATTGAGCCGTCCCTGCACTTCTTTTCGTTTTGGCGGCACGGCAGAGAACCTGTCGAGCGGAACAGCACCAACGGCGAAGGTCCAGGGACAGTGTGGCACCGTAGCCAGATGCCACCATTCATTGTGCTTGTTCGCCGAGTTCTCGTGCGAGGTCTAGAGATGTATTTGCACATTACGCGCCTCCGCTACTAAGCTATAAGTAAGTATATCTATACACATGCATCTATGTTTGCGGCGGAAGTGAAAGAAAAATGGCGGAGCCAATCAGGTAGCAGCACACTAATTTGCCAGACTGTCCCTGCACCTTCTGTAACACCAACCACATAGCAGCTCCGAGGAAGCAACAAATCAGCGCCGAGCCGTGGGGATTCACCCCAAAGGCAGCGAGACGACACGTTCGACGACTTACAAGCCACGCTCTCGGTCGTTCGGCTGAGGCATTTGAGTAACGTTATATTCAGTGTAAACTTTCTAGTTAAGATAAGGTTATCTTTATTTTCACCGAGAGGTTTGGGATTCCTCGTGGATCCTCGTGTCCTTATAATGGCATTTAATCCTGGAGTTTTGAGTTAAGCTTTGAGTTTGCTGGTGCTTTTAATTCAAAGGACACGATGACCCACAATACTACATTTTCTTAACAAAAACAATACAGCTCTTTTCGTGAAACAATTTATTGTACGCTCCAATCTCATTATGTTTTGTATTTTTATTTACGAGTAAAATCGCGGTATTATTAACACCTTGTATTTTCCCCTGCGGCTGATCCATTCCATTTACCCACAACTTTAACTATTTAAATATATATAAATATTTTCGAAAAATATTAAATTTTCAACAAAAGAAATGATTTTTTAAACAAAAATACTAATTTTCAACCAACAAGAATTATTCTTTACAAAAAAAGACAAAATTTCAATAAAATGCATAATTTGAAATGAGTAGTTTGAATTTGCAACTAAAAAGACAAATTTACAAACAAGAATGAAATATTTAAATTTTTAGTTGCTGTATTTTTGACGATTTATTAATTTTGATTAATTTTTAATGATCTATACCTCTGTTAATAAGAATTTAAAACAATGTTTTCACTAAATTAAATTATTTTACAATTTTGCATACAAAATTGTATTTCTACATCAACCTTTTTGAAATTCACTTTTTTCAATCTCATGCAGAAAATTAGTCAATTGAAAATCAATGATAACAGATTTTCATGTAAGAAAGAAACTTTATGTTACAGGAAATTTTATCAGATTTTACAGTCACGTATAATAATAAAGCGTTACATTGACATGACAAAAATCAAAATATAGTTTAGTTGCATTGTATTTGCAGTGTGTCCATTTTTTTGTAAATTTAAAAAATTAGGGTAAATGGACGGGAAATATATAGAAACCTTTAGAGAACTTAAAGTTACTTCTTTAAGTAATATAACTGCAACGAGTTGAATTTTTTACTGTCCAAGGTAACTGTAACGAGTTACTTAAAAAGGAAAGTTAATTACCCAACATATGTACATCGGCTGGTTGACTTGGTTGGCTCGAAGAGGGTTGATTACGCCTCGGGTTACGCGGGTATTGCCTTTCGCTAAGAGGAACTTTGGTACGCCTCGTATGCCTCTCGTTAATCCAGGTCTGCTGCAGCTGCAGCTGGTTCCGAGAAACTCTAGATGATTCGCTATGCGAAATTAATTCTGTAAGATAAAATAGATGCATCTTTAATACTTGCACTATAAAAACGTCCTACAGAAGTTGCAGTTTTATTTAGTCAAGCTTGTGTATTTTAACCTTGCAGATTTTGCAACGCACAATAGTTAATTAGGAAACTGAAATAAATCACTTCCGGGATCGCACAAGACTCTAACGCCCGAATCTTTCATAGTTAGATAACTTAATTTAAGTTCACTTGTTTCGATTTTTATTTTCATTGCAGGTATATATCATATGGTCAAAATAATATAGCATAATTTTATTTTTGTTCTTAGTTAATAATCAGAGGGGTCGCAAAGGAGGCTAAAGTGACAAAGTCCGTGACAAAATCGTAGAATAACTACAGAATAGGGAAAAAATACTGAGAAACTGCTAACAAAAATGTTTTTTACCATGAAAATCTATATTAAATTTGACATTTTTTGACGCTGTATTAAAATCAGAGCTTAATTAGCCCAGGAGTTTCTTGTTCGGAGAAGAGAGCGAGGGGTTAATTACATCTGCAATCTGGTGTATTGCACATTGTTTTGCAGGTAGATGAATGTATGCAGGACGACTGGTAAGACCATGTACGAAGGCCATGGTTTTTCATATCGTCTTTGTGTACATTGACCTCCAGGTAAGGACTTGCCTAATACTACGTGTGATGTATGATATTTTATTCGAGGTCAGCATTTTGTGAAACTGTAGGGTAATCTGAAAAGTCAATAATGACATTTATACGTTTAGTCGTCAAAAATTACGACTGACCTTCCAGTCATCTGCTTGATGACTGGCTCCTTTATCGCTATTTTGATGTTTCTTAATCAAGAAGGATCTCACAGAAAATCGCCGATCCTCCAATGTACACCGAAATCGGTGTTCAATAGAGTTGCAACAAATTTGAGCCACACAGGTTCATTCGGAGAATCTAGGGGGAAAGCGTCATTTAGACACTGTTTTTTCTCATCCAGTGCAACGTGAAGTGTCGTCTACAAACTGTAAGTCACCCGTCAAGATCATTTTATCGGTCGTTAATCGAGTGAAACAGATGTTAATAAGCAGGTAAGTTATAATAATAATTACCTAAATTTTTATTTCCTCCCATTTACTAGCAACTAATTAAACAGCTAACTTCACTTCGTAGATTGCTGAGGGGAAAATAAGGGACCAAATGTATGGGATTCAGTTAATTTTTGCCCTATTTTGCTAATGTCTTCGTAAAAGGTAATTTTTTCTATAAAAGCGTAATTAAAAAATATATTTTTTTTAATTACTATTCAATGAAATAATAAAATAATAATAATGATTATTAATTACAAATATATTACAGAAATAAAGTTTTGTTCCATGCATTTGATCCATTTTTCCCCCTCAGCTTTTGAAGTTAGCTGATGGTTGAAATGAAAATACCTAATTGAGGCTTCCACATCCCAACTTTTCCTGCCGGCTGATTTGATTTATTTTCCGATTTGTACTGTGGACAAATGATGCCAATGTTGGCACCCTAAGCTACTGCGCTTGCGTTAGGGCTGAACGCTGGCTGGCCACACTTGGCGCGCGATTCAAAATTAACTTGAAAAAAAAAAACAATTCTTGTAATTTAAATTAATAATTATTCAAATATACATTGGTTGAAATACCATATGATGTTTCTGCAGCTTGATATATAGAAGTTAATTGTAGAATTTAATAATGATAATATTTGAATTTTTCTAAAAATAATTTCAGCTGAGAATATTGTTCTTTTCGATTAAAAACTTCTAATTAATTATTTTCAATTACTTTTCCAAGGAATTTCTTTTCGAATTCAATATTTTTAGAAATATAAGTCAGAGTTTCAAATTCAATGAAAATAAACTGTTATTCGTTAAATATATGTGTTATAAATTTTTTTCTTGTCTATATCAAAACTTACACAATTTGCATACATTCTTATGTATATTTTAATGATTATTTATTTAAATTACAAGAATTGTTTTTCAATGTAATTTTGAATTGCGCTTCAAATGGTAGACAACCAGCGCCCAACCCTAACGCACGCATGTATGAAAATTATTATCATTTTATTATTGGATTAAATAGTCCCTAAAAAAGAAAAACTATTTTTCAGTTGCACTTATACAGAAAAATTACTTTCTACGAAGATATTAGAAAAATAGAGCAAAAATTAACCGATTCCCATTCATTTGGTCAATTGTTATCCCCTCAGTATTCAACGAAGTGAAGTGAGTTAATGATTGGAGTGAAAATACCTTATTGTATATGTAGATGGTCATGACTTTTTCTATACATCCCGGCTTTAGTTTAAATGTCGATGGGCATGACTAACCTAACTTTTGGAAGTTGCATTAGGAAGTTGTAATTTTATTCTAAGTGACTGATACGCCCTATTAAATGAAAGAAATTTAAAAATTAGGTCAATATTGTTTTAATTGGTTTCCTCATTAACAATTATTTAGGCTAATATCGCAAAGCAAATAGTTGCTTTGACAGGTATTCAGGTGGCTGACAGCGCGGTTCAGAACTTCACAACTCTGCATGAGCCAAAATTCAGTCTCCAAATAATACTTTCCCCTAGATGCCCAGATGGGCACCTACGTTCAGAGGAATACATTTGAGACTTGGAAACTCTCTCAAATGATCATTGGGCGCCCAATGAAATTTGATCTGTAACAAATTTAACACCAGCGTTTTTCTGTGCTGGCGCCGAGCATTATTAGTGTTAATTGAATTACTTCATGGTTACAATGCCACTGGTGTATTACACTTCTTCTTTCAGAAAATGGGGTTTACATTACACTATTTTTTTAAAGTAATTGTATTTATGATTTTATATAATATTAATATGTTTATATTAATCATTATATTCACATTGAACTCAATAATAAAGCATTTCCATTCCAGAAAACAACTTTACATTAAAGACGATTTTATCTGCTGGGAGATTATTACAATGAATTACTGAAGATCTGATAGCGTAGGTTCATTTTATTAAGAGTTTGCCCAATTTTGTCAAAATAAAAAAAATTAAGGGGGCGGATACAAAATTAAGTGTAACTGCAAGGTGCTTAATTTTTTTCTCGAGAAAGCTCGAATGGAAGAAGGTTGGTTATAGTGGGGCCAACGCAAGCGTGGTTATCGGTGTGAGACGCCCTATGAACTTCATTTAGTAGAACACATAGAAATGGACGTATTCTGAAGAAAGCAAGAAGAAAGTTTTATTAGAAGGCTATAACAAAATCTAAAATGCTGTTGACAAAAGCGGATTTTTTAAACAAATGTTTACGTATTATTTAACGTATTATTCATTCCTGCAAATGGATTAATATTTGTAATACATTGAAAAACCGTTTATTGAAGTACCCGTTTATCGCAGGACTCGTCTATTGCCAGATTCGGGACCCGTTTATCGCGTGATACCTTACCCCCACTCTTCACTTTCACATATCTCGGTAAACCAATAGCTGAAAAGGCGGGACTGGGTTGATTTTAAACTGAAGATTGCAGTACGTATTCCGACGTTATCTAGCATGCGCGCGTGGAAACAATTGTAAGCTCACATCGTTAGTGAGCAGGCCAATCAGCTGTTCTCACTGAAAGGCGCCTGCCTTCGAATGAAGTGGCGGGAGCCAGTGAAATTTCTCCTTATTCTGCTATAAACACGACCCATTAATTTCGGAAGCCTTGCCATAAATGGGTCTTTACTGTAATAACTGAAATTTTCAAGTGCATACGGAAGTATTACCGTGCTGAAAAGTTAAAACTGCTCCCTAAATCTAAATTATTAGTAATAAGTTAAAAACTGCTGTTTGGGAAGGCTTCATAATTCGAATACTTAGCCTTTAGAAATAAATTAGCAGTTTTCAAGTAAATATTGTGATACATGCTTATTCAAGCAGTTACTCACGACTTTGCAATACCTATGCCTATTTAGATGTAGAGCATATGTTTATCCGTAGGTCGATAAAAATTAACATTTGCTGCGTTCATCTCGTACGTACCTTGGCATATTTTTGTCACGCGTGTATGGCTTCAAGGTCACGAACGAGTGATTGGTTTGAACTTCCGTAAGCATCATTCACATGGAAATTTACTTTAACCGAATATTTTGGGTACGCCCTCTTCTCAGGTCTTGATACATTTGCTCCTTTTTCTTGGCAGTGATGTTCTAGTCGATCGGAGCTGAGAATTGGATCACGAATATAATTCGTTTCTCGATGCCTTGATAAACAATGTCAGGCCTTAATTTTGCAACGGAGAGTGCTGTCCAAAAATTGGTGTCTCGGAAAATTTTACAAAAAATCCCTCAAAATGAATGCACGCTCCCAATAGTTAATAAATGACTCTACATATTTGTTCCCAGAAGACTTGAATGTCTTCTCAACTAGGAGGATTTTCAAGAATAAATTACTTTTGAGTCGCCCTCTTATGACTTCAAGGGACTCTTTGGCTTTTAAACGAGCTTTTATTTTTTGTGTTCAGTGCTGCGTGATGGTCAACAGTTTATACTTGTTCAGCTTCAGCCTGTGATTTGCTTATCGTGAGTTTCGAGCTACTTTCCTAACTTTTAGAGTTAATTTTTTATTTGATCTTATGTAGCTAATCAAGCACTGAACATTTGATGCATCCTGTCTGGCGATGCTGATTTTAAACTGAAGCTGTTCAATATGCTTGCAATTCTCACTCCGACGTACTGAAATATCATTACTTCTATATTTCTATTCTTAATATCGGCTCTATTTACGGTTCCTAAAATAAAAATTTTACGTAAGGACAAGGATTAATGCGGTGTTAAAAATTGAAGCGAAATAAGATGCAAGTGAAAAGTCGTGACAAAATAAAATAAAAATAAAAAGAATACAAATTATTGATAAACATTTATTACCTGGTAGTCAATTAAAATATAAAAAAAAAAAATTTTGTTTCAAGTTATAAAAACTGATTCATTAACTCCGTCTGCTGGACGCCCAGCAGACAGAATGAATACGGCAAGGAACACAGGTGATGTATAGTAGATGTGTTGATTCACATTGACTCGGTAGTATATCGAGTAAATCTACTGCGCATGACGTAGTTCTTATGAAGTATGAACGGTACATTGTTGTAAAAGAGAAAGAAAGGAGAAAGAAAAATAAGATAAAAGAACAGATATTTTCGGACTTTGATAAAAACAGTTATAACATTAGGAGCTAAAAATAAAAGGTATAAAAGATAATATAAGAGAAAAATACTATTGGGTGGCATGAATAGGACTATTGTATGTTTTGCTCATATTATCAATATCTGTTATAAAATTAACATGATTATTATTCTTAAAAATGTAAAACATTTCCATAAACAATTCAATTTTACATCAATATAACGTTCGGTTTTGCCGATATAACATTGTTCACAATCCAAGCATGTTAACTTATAGTAATTTTTTTGGTATAGTTTTGGGAGAATTCTAGAAATTTGTTGATTATAAGGCAGAAGATGGAACGATCTAAGTTCAAGTCACTGTTTAATCCGTCGTTAGTATTTGAACAAGGAGTAAAAATTTTATTAAATCTTTGTTCTAATAAATTATAAACAAGTTTTTTTGGAAAACGATTGAATTTCACTGTGTGAGAAACGGTTTCTAAATATTGCTGGTGGAAAGAAACATGAGACAGCTTAATGGCTCTGTCCACTAAGCTGTTGATAATACTAGTTTTATAAGGAGGATAAGTAATATAGTAGAAATTGTTGTATCTGCCAGACGAAGAAGGTTTACGGAACCAGTTAGTGTAAATTTTACCATTAATCTCGAAAATTTGGGCATCTAAGAAAGAAATACTTTTCTCTTGCTCATATTCGATCGAGATCTGTAATCTGTTGTGATATGTGTTGAAAAGGTCCTGTACGAGAGAGATCATGTGGAATGTTAGTGAAAAGTTATTTTACATCAAGACTAAAAAATTCGTATTCATCACTTTTTTCATTTTTAGTCTTAATGTAAAATCACTTTTCACTAAAATTCCACATCATCTCGTTCTTGATGCAGTAAAGAACAAATGGAACTTAATCAAATGCCATACTAAATTGACGTATGAATTCTTTATACAATTATTAAAATTTTGTTTAAAGAATGCTTATTGCACATTTCAAGGATGATTTTACAAACAGATATATGGTGTGCCTATGGGCTCTTCTATATCTGCCGCAATATCTTATTTGGTACTTGAAATCTTAGAGTATGATATTCTTTCTCAAAATCAGAATTTCTCTCCACTGTATTTCTATCGATATGTAGACGACATTTTGTCTATCTACCTCACAATCAAATTAAAACTTTTAAGGACTTTTTCAACACATATCACAACAGATTACAGTTCACGATTGAATATGAGCAAGAGAAAAGTATTTTTTTTAGATGTCCAAATTTCCAATATTAATGCTAAAATTTACACTAACTAGATTGAATAAAAATCTTACTCCTTGTCGAAATACTAATAACGGATTTAACAATAACTTGAACTTAGACCGTTCCATTGTTCCACCATATAATCCACAAATTTCCAGAATTCTCCAAAAATTATACAAAAAACATGACAGCAACATCATTTTTAAACCTGTTGAAGATCCTTTTAATTTGCTTAAACCCAGAAAGATCTAGTTCCAAAACATAAAATTACTAACGTAGTCTATCAGTTAACATGCTTGGATTGTGAACAATATTATATTGGTGAAACCAAACGTTATGTATGAAACTGAAGTTCGAAACGTTTACGACAACGATATTATTTTTTTTCAAAAGCTTGAGATTCCTATAGCATTTTAGAATCACCCCCAAAATCATCCCCTAAGAACTAAAAAAATCATTAAAATTTCCCTAAATTCTAGACCTAAAATTCTATTGTTTCAAACGGTTCCACTTAATGTTTACTGAAGTCAAAAACAGTGTCATCCCCCTAGCACTCTAGGATCACACGCAAACTTTAAAAAAATCATTGAAGCGAGATAGATAGATCGCTTGCAAAGACTTTCTGTTTATGTTTTCTCTCTTTAAAAATTTGTATATCTTTTTAGAATGTATTTTAGATATTTTTACTCTTTTTGACGAAGATATGCATGTGTGTGAAAATGCCTTGTTGTGTGTCCTTCTCGACCTTGAA